>NW_027039727.1:42500-52500 GCF_034236695.1 Oncorhynchus nerka | reverse complement strand
GAACCCCAACTAAAAATTCTATAGGAACCCACAGATGTCCACTCTACCCTCTACCTTTCCTGGACCCACAGAACCTCACCTTCGGGTATTTCCAGCCCCTAACCCCCTACCAGAGCAGACCGCTCCTAACCCTAACACACAAGTCAATGGTGACACGTAGGTCAAACACACACTTTTCACATGAGGATCTATCATACTTCTACACATCACAGGAACTCCACGTATGGCTCCTCTTGACCCCCAGGACTTCTAGTCCTACTTAAAATTCACCTGGTACCTCTCGGACACCCACAACCCAAACAGCGCCCCAAAAGCAAAGAGTCTAATTCTCCTATACAATTCCCTATAGGGACCAACGACAGAGGCCTTCCCAAAAATAAAACCTCTCTCACAACACCGTCTCTGACCTTAGCCCTGGCCCCTAACCCGAACTGCAACCCCAGTTCCAACCCCTCTGTGTATGTGTGTGTGTATACATGTATCTGTACCTGACCTCATGTTGTTAACCCTGTCTGTCCCTTACAATGTATTGTGTCTTCTGTTTTGTCACACTCCACTGTTCATTTATACCAAATAACACTTGAAAAGCTTGTGTCACTACAAGGTTGAACATTTATCACATTGGGTCTCCATTGTATTATTATTACATGTGCTTGACCTCCACTCTAACTGCCCATCCACTTTACTGCATCCCCATTCCACTCTCACCTCTGTCTGATTCCTCCACACCACAGCCTGTTAGCGGCTGTCCTACCTAGTAACGGCACAGACCAATCGAAATAACCTACACCGCATTCCCACACGCGCACACACTGGAGAGTTAGCTCTCTTTGCAGCCTCAGGGGAAACCACCGGACAGTTGGCATTTCGCTCCACACATCCAACCAGGACTACATTCAAGGCAAGTAAATTACACAGTACACCCTACGGTACATGTAGATATACATACATACATTTTTACTACTTTTTGCACCTTTTATTTCAATTTTATTTGTATATTCTCATCCCTGCTACCTGATGAAGCCGAGAAGGCAGAAACGCGTCGTGGCTGAGTTGCCCCTAGATCCGTGTGAGACCGTAAGGAATGCGGATTCCACACGGACTTCGGGGGCTACTCTTTTTGGCTACCTTTTATTTTACACTTTACTTTCCTTAATTGGACTTTTACACAGCTCTCATATATATGCACACACTAGGATGTAGTGGAGTGTGACGTTGTATGCTATCCCCCACACTACTTGTGGTGTTGTATGTGTATGCTTTTGTATATGTTAAAAATATGTGTATAGGCTCATTCCCTTTCATGTTTATGTGTGTATGCATGTGTGCTACTACCCCATCCTTGGTCACAACCCTACTGACTGAGAGACACTGGCACTCAGCCATTGCAGGATAGGGCCCTTTTACCAGTAGGCTACCTTAAAAATAGATTGGTGGCCATTAGGACCGTAAACATAGATCTTTATTAGCATTTCAGAGATACCGTGACTACGGACTCTTAAACATTTACCTTAGATTTATCCTACATGATCCCTTTGATTCTGTACCAATAATCACTAGGCAACCAATTTATATTTAACAAACCATTTAATGTTCTCCTCTTGGAGTCTCCTTGACCATGGACCCTTGACCAATAGGAAACCATTATAAACTAAAATAAATCAACAATAATATATTGATAAAAGAAAACAATTAAAAAATGTAAAAATAAAATAAATTTAAAAATTTAATTAAATTAAAAATCTTTTTAATTAAAAAAAAAAAAAAAAAAAAAAAAAAAAAAAAGAATATAACTATATATTTATATATAATTATATCATTTTTTTCAGGTTCCTTGAACTCAGGGTTACCATGACCATGGACCCTTTAATGCAAAGAAACTACAAAATAGAATCTAAATAGCTAAATGTTATTTACCAAGAACCCTCACCATCTCACCATCCTTCCAAATCTACCTCACTGAAGATACCCACCAGCACCCCCAACGGACGAGAACCTTTTTTCTCCAACAACTCTGGGGACCCCGACCTTGGCGACTCCCCAGCGAGCACGCCCTAAGCAATTAGGCCCTTCCATACACCAAGCAAGAAGACAGGAGGATATGGATAGACCGGACTCCTTCAGGACCTCGGGGTTCTGTTGGCAGACCAATCGGCTCAACCCTCCCAGCCCCCTTACACACGGGAGACTCACGTAACGCGCTGGACGACTATCTACCCCAGTTTAGAATTGGATTGGCAGTATGTTCAGTAGCGCGTGGGTGGTCCTAGCGGGTTGGGGCAGTTAAGTCCTCGAAAAGAGGGGCTTTGGGTGATGCGCTGCGGCTGGAGGACTCGCATTGGCCGTGTAATCCCTGGGGTGCCCAGATAATGTCTGGCGGAGAATGGATCCCACGGAATAATTTCCCATAGGGGGATCCCTTACCCCGCCCGTACTTAGCCTGGACAACCGAACCAACATTTTTTTACCTTGACTACGAACAAATTCACTGTCTAGGGCTGATATACCTCTGGAAACGTTACGATCCTGGAAGGGAGTAATTCCACTGGTCACTATTACCCAAAACCACTGAATTACCTACGACTGAGATGGTGGGGATGAAAACACCCAATTAACTTCTACTACTGCCGGACGTTTCATACGTAAGCCAGAGAAGGTTTGCCGGTTTTTAAACCCTCCATACACCGACCAAAAACACAGGACGTGACTACAGGGGCGGATGCATGACAACCATATAGAGGGCTTGCCTTCGGTTTTTTGTCTGCTCAAACCACTGGTAGTTCATAGACTGACCACTTGACAGGGACACATGGCAACCGACTGAGGTCCGGACCTGCATAAGGTACGCAACTCGATGGTTTTGCCTGATCCTACGCCGAGTATACCCATACAGACCAGCTGGATTTGACTAGACATGGGTTGATTGGGAGTTAGGATCCTGGAAGGGAATAGGTCCTAATTATACACATGATTGAAAACATCCAGGACCAAAGACCAACGAACACTGAAGTAAATACATAGACAACGTGGAGCTAAAAAAAAGAAGGATCCGACAGAGAGTAAACTCCTAGGTTGCACTATGCTTTCTACTTCAGTTGACACGGCGGACCTAGACATCATGACCATACCACTCGACAGGGACACATGGCAACCGACTGAGGTCCGGACCTGCATAAGGTACGCAACTCGATGGTTTTGCCTGATCCTACGCCGAGTATACCCATACAGACCAGCTGGATTTGACTAGACATGGGTTGATTGGGAGTTAGGATCCTGGAAGGGAATAAGTCCTAATTATACACATGATCGAAAACATCCAGGACCAAAGACCAACGAACACTGAAGATGACCATACCACTCGACATGGACACATGGCAACCAACCGAGGACCGGACCTGCATAAGGTACGCAACTCAAGGGTTTTGCCTGATCCTAAGTTGAGTTGACAGACTTACCTAAACCTAACCTTAACCTTTAAAAAAAAAAAAAAAAAAAAAAAAAAAAAAAAAAAAACCTAAACCCTAACCCTAACCTAACCCTAACCCTAACCCTAACCCCTAACCCTAACCCCTAACCTAACCAAAACCCTAACCATTCTAAAAACCCTAACCCTAACCCTAACCTTAACCACTCTAAAAACCCTTACCTAAACCTAACCTTAACCATTCTGAAAAACTATACCTAACCTAACCCTAACCCTAACCTAACCACTCTAAAAAAAACCCTACCTAAACCTAACCTTAACCATTCTGAAAAACTATACCTAACCTAACCCTAACCCTAACCTAACCCTAAAACCCTACCTAAACCTAACCTTAACCATTCTGAAAAACTATACCTAACCCTAATCCTAAAACCTAACCACTCTAAAAACCCTTACCTAAAAACTCTCTCTCTAAAAACTATTTCTTACCCCAACCCTAAACCTAACCTTAACCACTCTTAAAAACTATACCTAAACCTAAAACCTACTGACAGACAGTCTTTTAACCCAACCAGACGGGTTAATCTACAAGTGGGCAACAATGGGGCCTACTACTTTGGCCGGCCGCGCCCGGACCCACCCGGCCTACGCGCACATGTGTGGAGTGCACACCCCTCCCTTCCCCCTTCGGCTTCCACGTGTCAGAGATGGAAGTGGATCAACCGAAAACTCAAAACTAGACAAACCTAACCCTAACCCTAACCCTAACCCCCTAACCCTAACCCTAACCCTAACCCCCTAACCCTAACCCTAACCTAACCCTAACCCTAACCCTAACCCCTAACCCTAACCCTAACCTAACCACTAAAAACCCTACCTAAACCTAACCTAACCTAACCCTAACCCTAACCCTAACCCTAACCTTAACCACTCTAAAAACCCTTACCTAAACCTAACCTTAACCATTCTGAAAAACTATACCTAACCCTAACCTAACCCTAACCTTAACCACTCTAAAACCCTTCCTAAACCTAACCTTAAACTCTCTAAAAAACTATTTCTTACCCCAACCCTAAACCTAACCTTAACCACTCTTAAAAACTATACCTAAACCTAAAACCTACTGACAGACAGTCTTTTAACCCAACCAAACCCTTAATCTACAAGTGGGCAACAATGGGGCCTACTACTTTGGCCGGCCGCGCCCGGACCCACCCGGCCTACGCGCACATGTGTGGAGTGCACACCCCCCTTCCCCCTTCGGCTTCCACGTGTCAGAGATGGAAGTGGATCAACCGACTCAAAACTAGACAAACCCTAACCCTAACCCTAACCCTAACCCTAACCCTAACCCTAACCCCCTAACCCTAACCCTAACCCTAACCCTAACCCTAACCCTAACCCTAACCCTAACCCTAACCCCTAACCTAACCTAACCAAGCCCAATCAACCCTTCACCCTAACCCAGAACATAACCCGTGTCCAACCCTAACCCTAACCCCTAACCTAACCCCTAACCTAACCCCCTACCTCTAACCTAACCCCCTAACCCCTAACCTAACCCTAACCCCTAACCTAACCCCTAACCCCCTAACCCTAACCCTAACCCTAACCCTAACCTAACCCTAACCCTAACCCTAACCCTAACCCTAACCCCCCTAACCCTAACCTAACCCTAACCCCTAACCTAACCTAACCCTAACCCTCACCCTAACCCCTGGACCCTATCTACCCCAGTTTAGAATTGGATTGGCAGTATGTTCAGTAGCGCCCCTAACCCTAACCCAGTTAAACCTAAAAGAGGGGCTTTGGGTGATGCCTGCGGCTGGAGGACTCCTAACCGTGTAATCCCTAACCCAGATAACCGGACCCTAACCCAAATAATTTCCCAAGGGGGATCCCTTACCCCGCCCCTTAGCCTGGACAACCGAACAACATTTTTTTACCTTGACTACCTAACAAATTCACTGTCTAGGGCTGATATACCTCTGGAAACCCTTACGATCCTGGAAGGGAGTAATTCCACTGGTCACTATTACCCAAAACCACTGAATTACCTACCCTGAGATGGTGGGGATGAAAACACCCAATTAACCTACTACTGCCGGACGTTTCATACCTAAGCCAGAGAAGGTTTGCCCTTTTTAAACCCTCCATACACCGACCAAAAACACAGGACGTGACTACAGGGGCCTGCATGACAACCATATAGAGGGCTTGCCTTCGGTTTTTTGTCTGCTCAAACCACTGGTAGTTCATAGACTGACCACTTGACAGGGACACATGGCAACCGACTGAGGTCCGGACCTGCATAAGGTACGCAACTCGATGGTTTTGCCTGATCCTACCCTATACCCATACAGACCAGCTGGATTTGACTAGACATGGGTTGATTGGGAGTTAGGATCCTGGAAGGGAATAAATCTAATTATACACATGATTGAAAACATCCAGGACCAAAGACCAACCTTAACACTGAAGTAAATACATAGACAACGTGGAGCTAAAAAAAAGGATCCGACAGAGAGTAAACTCCTAGGTTGCACTATGCTTTCTACTTCAGTTGACACGGCGGACCTAACATCATGACCATACCACTCGACAGGGACACATGGCAACCGACTGAGGTCCGGACCTGCATAAGGTAACCTAACTACGATGGTTTTGCCTGATCCTAACGCCTAGTATACCCATACAGACCAGCTGGATTTGACTAGACATGGGTTGATTGGGAGTTAGGATCCTGGAAGGGAATAAGTCCTAATTATACACATGATCAAAAACATCCAGGACCAAAGACCAACGAACACTGAAGATGACCATACCACTCGACATGGACACATGGCAACCAACCGAGGACCGGACCTGCATAAGGTACCAACTCAAGGGTTTTGCCTGATCCTAAGTTGAGTTGACAGACTTACCTACCTAAACCTAACCTTAACCTAAAAAAAAAAAAAAATAAAAAAAAAAAAACCCTAACCTAACCCCAACCCCAACCTAACCCTAACCCTAACCCCTAACCCTAACCCTAACCTAACCCTAACCCTAACCCTAACCCTAACCCTTAACCCTAACCCTAACCCTAACCTAACCCTAAAAACTAACCTAAACCTAACCTAACCCTAACCCTAACCCTAACCCTAACCCTAACCTTAACCACTCTAAAAACCCTTACCTAAACCTAACCCTAACCTTAACCATTCTGAAAAACTATACCTAACCCTAACCCTAACCCTAACCTTAACCACTCTAAAAACCCTTACCTAAACCTAACCTTAAACTCTCTAAAAAACTATTTCTTACCCCAACCCTAAACCTAACCTTAACCACTCTTAAAAACTATACCTAAACCTAAAACCTACTGACAGACAGTCTTTTAACCCAACCAAACGGGTTAATCTACAAGTGGGCAACAATGGGGCCTACTACTTTGGCCGGCCGCGCCCGGACCCACCCGGCCTACGCGCACATGTGTGGAGTGCACACCCCTCCCTTCCCCCCCTTCGGCTTCCACGTGTCAGAGATGGAAGTGGATCAACCGACTCAAAACTAGACAAACCAAACACTGCCAGTCACCGCTGCATTGCCTGCTGGGGATCTGGACGCAGCAAGCCAAGGAATTTTTATCCCTTTAAATTACTCGGGATCATCTCTAATCGGGCCTTTTCTAGGGGTGTTGATTCTACACCCAGTATACCTCTCTGTGAAATGGTCTGATGGTGAACAGGTTAAAAATAATCATTAGATTTAATACAACCTAAAATAGCTCTACCAAATCTCTGAAAGACATCACTCCTGAGACCTTCACCAACACACACCTTCCACCTGGGAGACAACTAGAACAAAGGATAAATCAAGACCCACCTACTACAAGCCTTCTCAACCAAGATTTTTTTCATCAAAAGACCAAGAATTCATCAAAGGAACAAGAACTCTACAACCAGCCCCTGACCTTCAGATACACATCACCTCCTCAATTTTTTTCAACTAAGAGGCAACCCCCACCTTTTTTTCCACCAAAGAACAAGACATCACCACCCTGACACAGTGGAAACAGACTCCTACCCTCCCACAGAAACCCTGACGACCGTATTTCCAACTTAGGAGCAAAAAGAAACAAAATTATAAAATAGGTCCACCCCACTCACACCTCTGCACCATACACAAACAAACCAAAAACCTAGGTAAGAGCCCCACCCATAAAAAAACTGGAAACAGCATAAAAAAGCTTTTTCGGATCCGTACATCCCATAATCCAAGTGGACTTGAACACCGCAAAACAGCCAAATCTACCGCATATCCGAGAACCCAAGTGGACACGAACGCGATCAAAGCTAAAACTCCGCTAACAAGCGCCACTAGAAAAGATAAAAACAGCACCATTTTCGATTCTGGTAAAAGGAACACCCCCCTAGTCACCCTATCTGATACTACCCCTCAATAAAGAAACAAGGTTTATGCACTCTAACACCACAAAAAGACCTAAAAACCACGGCCACTACTTTTCCCTGCACATCGCACCTTACTGCATATAAGCAACGTGACTCAACAAAAAATCGGAAGAAAAATAACTCCACCACATTCAAAGACCTATAATCAGACCTATGGGTCACCCAGAACCCCAACTAAAAATTCTATAGGAACCCACAGATGTCCACTCTACCCTCTACCTTTCCTGGACCCACAGAACCTCACCTTCGGGTATTTCCAGCCCCTAACCCCCTACCAGAGCAGACCGCTCCTAACCCTAACACACAAGTCAATGGTGACACGTAGGTCAAACACACACTTTTCACATGAGGATCTATCATACTTCTACACATCACAGGAACTCCACGTATGGCTCCTCTTGACCCCCAGGACTTCTAGTCCTACTTAAAATTCACCTGGTACCTCTCGGACACCCACAACCCAAACAGCGCCCCAAAAGCAAAGAGTCTAATTCTCCTATACAATTCCCTATAGGGACCAACGACAGAGGCCTTCCCAAAAATAAAACCTCTCTCACAACACCGTCTCTGACCTTAGCCCTGGCCCCTAACCCGAACTGCAACCCCAGTTCCAACCCCTCTGTGTATGTGTGTGTGTATACATGTATCTGTACCTGACCTCATGTTGTTAACCCTGTCTGTCCCTTACAATGTATTGTGTCTTCTGTTTTGTCACACTCCACTGTTCATTTATACCAAATAACACTTGAAAAGCTTGTGTCACTACAAGGTTGAACATTTATCACATTGGGTCTCCATTGTATTATTATTACATGTGCTTGACCTCCACTCTAACTGCCCATCCACTTTACTGCATCCCCATTCCACTCTCACCTCTGTCTGATTCCTCCACACCACAGCCTGTTAGCGGCTGTCCTACCTAGTAACGGCACAGACCAATCGAAATAACCTACACCGCATTCCCACACGCGCACACACTGGAGAGTTAGCTCTCTTTGCAGCCTCAGGGGAAACCACCGGACAGTTGGCATTTCGCTCCACACATCCAACCAGGACTACATTCAAGGCAAGTAAATTACACAGTACACCCTACGGTACATGTAGATATACATACATACATTTTTACTACTTTTTGCACCTTTTATTTCAATTTTATTTGTATATTCTCATCCCTGCTACCTGATGAAGCCGAGAAGGCAGAAACGCGTCGTGGCTGAGTTGCCCCTAGATCCGTGTGAGACCGTAAGGAATGCGGATTCCACACGGACTTCGGGGGCTACTCTTTTTGGCTACCTTTTATTTTACACTTTACTTTCCTTAATTGGACTTTTACACAGCTCTCATATATATGCACACACTAGGATGTAGTGGAGTGTGACGTTGTATGCTATCCCCCACACTACTTGTGGTGTTGTATGTGTATGCTTTTGTATATGTTAAAAATATGTGTATAGGCTCATTCCCTTTCATGTTTATGTGTGTATGCATGTGTGCTACTACCCCATCCTTGGTCACAACCCTACTGACTGAGAGACACTGGCACTCAGCCATTGCAGGATAGGGCCCTTTTACCAGTAGGCTACCTTAAAAATAGATTGGTGGCCATTAGGACCGTAAACATAGATCTTTATTAGCATTTCAGAGATACCGTGACTACGGACTCTTAAACATTTACCTTAGATTTATCCTACATGATCCCTTTGATTCTGTACCAATAATCACTAGGCAACCAATTTATATTTAACAAACCATTTAATGTTCTCCTCTTGGAGTCTCCTTGACCATGGACCCTTGACCAATAGGAAACCATTATAAACTAAAATAAATCAACAATAATATATTGATAAAAGAAAACAATTAAAATATGTAAAAATAAAATAAATTTAAAAATTTAATTAAATTAAAAATCTTTTTAATTAAAAAAAAAAAAAAAAAAAAAAAAAAAAAAAAAAAAAAAAAAATATAACTATATATTTATATATAATTATATCATTTTTTTCCAGGTTCCTTGAACTCAGGGTTACCATGACCATGGACCCTTTAATGCAAAGAAACTACAAAATAGAATCTAAATAGCTAAATGTTATTTACCAAGAACCCTCACCATCTCACCATCCTTCCA
>NW_027039727.1:0-30000 GCF_034236695.1 Oncorhynchus nerka | reverse complement strand
AAGTACGGGAATTATTTGGCAGGGAAGGGGATACAATAAAACAGTGGAAACACATAATCTGATACCATTTGTTACAACATACTCTGGGAGTTTGAGTGGATTTGGCAGGAACTTGAGGTCCAATTTCAGGGAGGCTCAACAAGCGGTGGAAGGACTGGTAGATTGTAGAGTAATCTCAGCGTATAGAAGAAATAAAAACCTCGGGGACAGTCTGGTCCACTCGGCCTTCAGACGAAAAATGTACCTAATAAATTTGATAAATATTTGGGAGACCCAAGTATATTGTTAATGCCTTTTCGGGGTTGGGGTTCCTCGTAAGACAGAGGATCGAATTGTCCACTGTAAACTTGATCTATGGAATTAAGTGTAAATTGTGCCAAAAGATTTACATAGGAGAAACAAAGAATGCACTACAGGTCAGACTGAAACAACACCTATACCAGATAGCTAAGGGTAATAAGACTACGGTATTGTATTTGCATTTTGGCATACATGCAGTGGCCGGTTTGAGTATCTTTGGCCTGGAGACAAATGGGAGTTGGTCCAGGACACAGCGACAGGGGATGGAAAGAACTTGGATTGGGCGTCTCAATACGATAGACCCTAAGGGCCTGAATGAAAAATATTGATTTATTTTGGCTTACCTAACTGATGGAAGGGGTCATCTTTGGGGTAGTGACATGGGCTATTTGGGGTGGAGGAGGGAAGAGGGGAGGTGGTGGGGGCCTGTGGAGAGCCACTCATTATAAATGTTTGTTTATTGTATTGTCCATGATGGATTTGCAATTGTCTGATAGCACTTATGATTGTTTCTTATCTAATTATTTATTTATGGATCTATTTACGGACCAGAAAAACGATGGCACTTATTTTTATTATATCCTTGATCTTTTAGTGGTGTGGTTTTATTTTGATTGTTTGGATATTTTTATAGCACTTATTTCCAGTTTTGCCTTTGTTGGATGGAACTATGGAACTTTTTTTATTTACTTATTTATTTTTTTATTCTTGTACTCATTGGGTGGCTCACCTTGCAGACCCTAACCCTAACCTGAATTCTAACCTTAACCCCTAGTTACCCCAATCCCTCACCCTAACCCTGAGACCCTCATGCCTAACCTTACTTATTGAACCTAATCCTAACCCTAATCCTAACCCTGACCTTAACCCTAATCCTGACCCTAACCCCAACCCAACCTGAATTCTAACCTTAACCCCAAGTTACCCTAATTCCTTACCCTAACCCTGGGACCCCCATGCCTGAACCTAACCCTGAGACCTTCATGCCTAACCTTAAACCCTTAGACCCTCATATCTGATTTTAACTCAACCTTGACCTGTATTTTAACTCTGACCCTTATGGTAACCCCAATTTTAATTTGGACCTTAACTTATGTTTTTCAAATCTTCAGCCTAATTTTTAACCCTAACCTTATGTCCCTATACCTCCATATCTAATTTGAATCTCTACACTCTCTATATCTATTTTGAATCCCTACACTCTCTACATCTATTTTAATCTAAAGGTTTTTATACCGAACTTTTTTCCCTAGACCATCGCTTTGAATTTGGCACTTGGCCTTTTTTCTTAGTTTAGAATTTCTGGCTTTTAATTTAAGCCTTATCTTAATGTCTGACTTTGGTCTTCCTTTTATAGCTTTTCCTAGTCATTTAAAGTATATAATATATAAGTCTCACCATTTATCCTAAAGGGGTTGCCTGTGCCAGTGCACACCAGATTCGTCTGTTACTCATTGAACCTAACCCCTAACCCCTAACCCTAACCCCAACCCCAACCCTAACCCCAACCCTAACCCCTAACCCCTAACCCTAACCCCTAACCCCAACCCTAACCCTATAAAAAAAAATAAAAAAATAATAAAAAAAAAATAAAAAAAAAGGAATATAACTATAATTATATATAATTATATAAAAAAAAAAATTAAAAAAAATTCCAGGTTCCTTGAACTCAGGGATACCATGACCATGGACCCTTTAATGCAAAGAAACTACAAAATAGAATCTAAATAGCTTAATGTTATTTACCAAGAACCCTCACCATCCCACCATCCTTCCAAATCTACCTCACCGAAGATACCCACCAGCACCCCCAACGGACGAGAACCTTTTTTCTCCAACTACTCTGGGGGCCCGACTATTCGACTCCCCCGCAGCGAGCAGACCCTAAGCAAGCAGGCCCAACCATACACCAAGCAAGAAGAAGGGAGGAAATGGTAGACCGGACTCCTTCAGGACCCCTCTGGGGCCTGTTGGCAGACCTATCGGCTCAACCCTCCCAGCACCCCTTACACACGGGAGACTCACGTAACGCGCTGGACCACTATCTACCCCAGATTAGATCTGGATTGGCAGTTTGTTCAGTAGCGCGTGTTTCCTCCTAGCGGGTTGGGATACCCAAAAGAGGGGCTTTGGGTCATGCGCTGCCGCTGGAGGATCGCGTCTGCCCGGATAACCCCTGGGGTGCCCAGATAATGTCTGGCGAGGTATCTGACCCCGCAGAGGAATTTCCCGCTGGGGGACCCCTTACCCCGTCGCACTTAGCCTGGACAACCGAACCATTTTTTTACCTGGACTACGAACCAATTCACTGTCTAGGGTTGATATACCTCTGGAAACGTTACGATCCTGGAAGGGAGTAATTCCACTGGTCACTATCGCCCAAAACCACTGAATTACCTACGACTGAGATGATGGGAATGGAAACACCCAATTAACTTCTACTACTGCCGGACGTTTCATACGTAAGCCAGAGAAGGTTTGCAGGTTTCTAAACCCTCCATACATCGACCGTAACACAGGACGTGACTCCAGGGGCGGATGCATGACAACCGTATAGAGGGCTCGCCTTCTGGGTTTTTGTCTGCTCAAACCACTGGCTGTTATAGACGGACCACTTGACAGGGACACATGGCAACCGACTGAGGTCCGGACCTGCATAAGGTACGCAACTCGATGATTTTGCCTGATCCTACGCCGAGTATACCCATACAGACCAGCTGGATTTGACTAGACATGGGTTGATTGGGAATTAGGATCCTGGAAGGGAATAACTCCCAATCATACACATGATTGAAAACATCCAGGACCAAAGACTGACGAACACTGAAGTGGATGCATAGACAACAGGGAGCTAAAGAAGAAGGATCTGAAAGAGAGTAAAAACTCCTAGGTTGCACTATGCTTTCCACCTCCGTTGACACAGCGGATTTGGACATCATGACCATACCACTCGACATGGACACATGGCAACCAACCGAGGACCGGACCTGCATAAGGGACGCAACTCAAGGGCTTTGCCTGATCCTAAGTTGAGGTGACAGACCTACCTAAACTTAACCTTTTCTATACCTTACCCTAACCCTAACCATCCCAAAACCCATACCTAAACTTAACCCTAACCTTAACCCTTCTTAAAAAACCATACCTTACCCTAACCCTAAACCCTAACCTTAACCCTACAGACAGACAGTCCTTTAACCCAACCAACGGGTTAATCTACAAGTGGGCTACCATGGGGCCTACAACTTTGGCCGGCCGCGCCCGTACCCTCCGACCCGCGCGTATATGATGTGGAGTGCAACCCCTCCCTTCCCCCCTCCGGTTTCCACCTGTCAGAGATGGAAGTGGATCAACCGACTCAAAACTAGAAACCTAACCCTAACCCCCTAACCATAACCCCCTAACCCTAACCCTATCCCTCTGAAGAAGCAGAAAGTTCTGCGAAACGTCAGGGCTTTGCAAACAGGACTTCACAGTGGATTTTAACATTGCGGTAAGGACTGGCTCTGAGCAGCACAAAAAGTATCGTGCTGTTCAGGCCTTCACATCTTCTATTTCTAAATATAGTATTGCCCTGCTTTTTTGAATTACACTGTCCGGTCCTCCTCGACCGAGAACAACCCGATTGTAGGGTATTAACTAGGAAGCGCAGTATTTAGGTATTTTAGCCTCAGGGTTTAGGAACAATGCAGGCACTAATGAATTTAGGAACAATGCAGACATTCCCCACTGGCATGATGAGACGGGTACATCGTGTCACCAACTTTATTAAACCATCTTCACCCACAGATAACACCACAACAAAATTATCACAGAACACACACCAGTGGATGCAAAACAACATGAACATACTACAGGCACATTACCGGTCAATCACCTACACCATTACACAACAAATAAACATACCCAACACTCTGGCACTGACAATCGCAACAGGCTGGGCACATAAGAGGTACAAACATAAATTGACACCCACCACCATCATTAGAGTCGAAACCTCGACTTCTTGGCACTGACGGAAACATGGATCACCACAGACAACACTGCTACTCCTACTGCTCTCTCTTCGTCTGCCCACGTGTTCTCGCACACCCCGAGAGCTTCTGGTCAGCGGGGTGGTGGCACCGGGATCCTCATCTCTCCCAAGTGGTCATTCTCTCTTTCTCCCCTTACCCATCTGTCTATCGCCTCCTTTGAATTCCATGCTGTCACAGTTACCAGCCCTTTCAAGCTTAACATCCTTATCATTTATCGCCTCCAGGTTCCTCGGAGAGTTCATCAATGAGCTTGATGCCTTGATAAGCTCCTTTCCTGAGGACGGCTCACCTCTCACAGTTCTGGGCGACTTTAACCTCCCCACGTCTACCTTTGACTCATTCCTCTCTGCCTCCTTCTTTCCACTCCTCTCCTCTTTGACCTCACCCTCTCACCTTCCCCCTACTCACAAGGCAGGAAATACGCTCGACCTCATCTTTACTAGATGCTGTTCTTCCACTAACCTCATTGCAACTCCCTCCAAGTCTCCAACCACTACCTTGTATCCTTTTCCCTCTCGCTCTCATCCAACACTTCCCACACTGCCCCTACTCGGATGGTATCGCCCGTCCCAACCTTCGCTCTCTCTCCCCGCTACTCTCTCCTCTTCCATCCTATCATCTCTTCCCTCTGCTCAAACCTTCTCCAACCTATCTCCTGATTCTGCCTCCTCAACCCCTCCCTCTCCTCCCTTTCTGCATCCTTTGACTCTCTATGTCCCCTATCCTCCAGGCCGCTCGGTCCTCCCCTCCCGCTCCGTGGCTCGACGACTCATTGCGAGCTCACAGAACAGGGCTCCGGGCAGCCGAGCGGAAATGGAGGAAAACTCGCCCCTGCGGACCTGACATCCTTTCACTCCCTCCCTCTCTACATTTTCCTCTTCTCTCTCTGCTGCTAAAGCCACTTTCTACCACTCTAAATTCCAAGCATCTGCCTCTAACCCTAGGAAGCTCTTTGCAACCTTCTCCTCCCTCCCTGAATCCTCCCCCCCTCCTCCCTCTCTGCAGATGACTTATGTCAACCATTTTGAAAAGAAGGTCGACGACATCCGATCCTCGTTTGCTAAGTCAAACGACACCGCTGGTTCTGCTCACACTGCCCTACCCTGTGCTCTGACCTCTTTCTCCCCTCTCTCCAGATGAAATCTCGCGTCTTGTGACGGCCGCCCGCCCAACAACCTGCCCGCTTGACCCTATCCCCTCCTCTCTTCTCCAGACCATTTCCGGAGACCTTCTCCCTTACCTCACCTCGCTCATCAACTCATCCCTGACCGCTGGCTACGTCCCTTCCGTCTTCAAGAGAGCGAGAGTTGCACCCCTTCTGAAAAAACCTACACTCGATCCCTCCGATGTCAACAACTACAGACCAGTATCCCTTCTTCCTTTTCTATCCAAAACTCTTGAACGTGCCGTCCTTGGCCAGCTCTCCCGCTATCTCTCTCAGAATGACCTTCTTGATCCAAATCAGTCAGGTTTCAAGACTAGTCATTCAACTGAGACTGCTCTTCTCTGTATCACGGAGGCGCTCCGCACTGCTAAAGCTAACTCTCTCTCCTCTGCTCTCATCCTTCTAGACCTATCGGCTGCCTTCGATACTGTGAACCATCAGATCCTCCTCTCCACCCTCTCCCGAGTTGGGCATCTCCGGCGCGGCCCACGCTTGATTGCGTCCTACCTGACAGGTCGCTCCTACCAGGTGGCGTGGCGAGAATCCGTCTCACCACGTGCTCTCACCACTGGTGTCCCCAGGGCTCTGTTCTAGGCCCTCTCCTATTCTCGCTATACACCAAGTCACTTGGCTCTGTCATAACCTCACATGGTCTCTCCTATCATTGCTATGCAGACGACACACAATTAATCTTCTCCTTTCCCCCTTCTGATGTCCAGGTGGCGAATCGCATCTCTGCATGTCTGGCAGACATATCAGTGTGATGACGGATCACCACCTCAAGCTGAACCTCGGCAAGACGGAGCTGCTCTTCCTCCCGGGAAGGACTGCCCGTTCCATGATCTCGCCATCACGGTTGACAACTCCACTGTGTCCTCCTCCCAGAGCGCTAAGAAACTTGGCGTGATCCTGGACAACACCCTGTCGTTCTCAACTAACATCAAGGCGGTGGCCCGTTCCTGTAGGTTCATGCTCTACAACATCCGCAGAGTACGACCCTGCCTCACACAGGAAGCGGCGCAGGTCCTAATCCAGGCACTTGTCATCTCCCGTCTGGATTACTGCAACTCGCTGTTGGCTGGGCTCCCTGCCTGTGCCATTAAACCCCTACAACTCATCCAGAACGCCGCAGCCCGTCTGGTGTTCAACCTTCCCAAGTCCTCTCCGTCACTCCGCTCCTCCGCTCTCTCCACTGGCTTCCAGTTGAAGCTCGCATCCGCTACAAGACCATGGTGCTTGCCTACGGAGCTGTGAGGGGAACGGCACCTCAGTACCTCCAGGCTCTGATCAGGCCCTACACCCAAACAAGGGCACTGCGTTCATCCACCTCTGGCCTGCTCCGCTCCCTACCACTGAGGAAGTACAGTTCCCGCTCAGCCCAGTCAAAACTGTTCGCTGCTCTGGCCCCCAATGGTGGAACAAACTCCCTCACGACGCCAGGACAGCGGAGTCAATCACCACCTTCCGGAGACACCTGAAACCCCACCTCTTTAAGGAATACCTAGGATAGGATAAAGTAATCCCTCTCACCCCCCCCTTAAAAGATTTAGATGCACTACTGTTCCACTGGATGTCATAAGGTGAATGCACCAATTTGTAAGTCGCTCTGGATAAGAGCGTCTGCTAAATGACTTAAATGTAATGTAATGTAAATGAAACCACCCTGAAACCCCCTCAGACCACTTCCTCTTCCCAACAAATAACTATACAGACCAACACAATAGGAGACCAACCACATACACTTCCAACAATAGAACACACCCCACTACAAATTTCCCGACCAACGATACTAACTCCAATTCCGAACCCAGTGCCCCTTCTCTCCTCAGCAGAGGAGTTTCCACCTCTATCAAAACCTCGCCCCCTGCCAAAAAAACAACCATCATACCTACGGACACTATCACTGGGAAAACAACCGACCCTGAGTGAAACCTATAACCTCCACATACAGACTCTTCCCAAAACACATCTTCACTCCCCACCCCCAACACCCACTCTGGCTGATTCCTCCCTTTCCAATCAAAAAGGAGAGGGAAACATAGCAACTGTTGGCTGTGTGGTGCAGTCACCTCTACTGCTCCTAAACCCCTGCTCCTAAAGCAGTCACCCCTATCATAGCCCAGGTTCACCACACAGCCAACAGTCAAACAGAAACTTGTACACCTACAGTCACCTCTACTCCTAAAGCAGCCACCCCTATCATAGCCCAGGTTCACCACACAGCCAACAGTCAAACAGAAACTTGTACACTTACAGTCACCTCTACTCCTAAAGCAGTCACCCCTATCATAGCCCAGGTTCACCACACAGCCAACAGTCAAACAGAAACTTGTACACCTACAGTCACCTCTACTCCTAAAGCAGCCACCCCTATCATAGCCCAGGTTCACCACACAGCCAACAGTCAAACAGAAACTTGTACACTTACAGTCACCTCTACTCCTAAAGCAGTCACCCCTATCATAGCCCAGGTTCACCACACAGTCAACAGTCAAACAGAAACTTGTACACTTGCAGTCACCTCTACTCCTAAAGCAGTCACCCCTATCATAGCCCAGGTTCACCACACAGCCAACAGTCAAACAGAAACTTGTACACCTACAGTCACCTCTACTCCTAAAGCAGCCACCCCTATCATAGCCCAGGTTCACCACACAGCCAACAGTCAAACAGAAACTTGTATACCTACAGTCACCTCTACTCCTAAAGCAGTCACCCTATCATAGCCCAGGTTCACCACACAGCCAACAGTCAAACAGAAACTTGTACACCTACAGTCACCTCTACTCCTAAAGCAGCCACCCCTATCATAGCCCAGGTTCACCACACAGCCAACAGTCAAACAGAAACTTGTACACCTACAGTCACCTCTACTCCTAAAGCAGTCACCCCTATCATAGCCCAGGTTCACCACACAGCCAACAGTCAAACAGAAACTTGTACACCTACAGTCACCTCTACTCCTAAAGCAGTCACCCCTATCATAGCCCAGGTTCACCACACAGCCAACAGTCAAACAGAAACTTGTACACTTACAGCTACACCCATTAAACAAAACACTAACTGCAAAGGAGCACAGAGTAATGTATCAATATTACTAAGAGACATAATTACATCTGCTCCTCTTTCACCCACAGGAGGCGCCAGGCAAGGGGTACAGAGTAATGTATCAATATTACTAAGGGACATAATTACATCTGCTCCTCTTTCACCCACAGGAGGCGCCAGGCAAGGAGCACAGAGTAATGTATCAATATTACTAAGAGACATAATTACATCTGCTCCTCTTTCACCCACAGGAGGCGCCAGGCAAGGAGCACAGAGTAATGTATCAATATTACTAAGAGACATAATTACATCTGCTCCTCTTTCACCCACAGGAGGCGCCAGGCAAGGAGCACAGAGTAATGTATCAATACTACTAAGGGACATAATTACATCTGCTCCTCTTTCACCCACAGGAGGCGCCAGGCAAGGAGCACAGAGTAATGTATCAATACTACTTAGGGACATAATTACATCTGCTCCTCTTTCACCCACAGGAGGCGCCAGGCAAGGAGCACAGAGTAATGTATCAATACTACTTAGGGACATAATTACATCTGCTCCTCTTTCACCCACAGGAGGCGCCAGGCAAGGGGTACAGACAAGGACAGGGCAATTCAAGGGGCACATGACGATGACTAAAGGGCAAGACAATGGGCAACACCCCAAAGCTCCCAAATCCGAACCCCCACAAAAAACGAATATAGCTGTGCCTCTGCCGGTCCAGGGTCCCTGTACAACTGGCGCCTCAAAATACCCACCATCACCCCCACCACAGCCCCATCTTCAACCCCAACCCCCACCACAGCCCCATCTGTGCCTCTGCCGGTCCAGGGTCCCTGTACAACTGGCGTCTCAAAATACCCACCATCACCCCCACCACAGCCCCATCTGTGCCTCTGCCGGTCCAGGCTCCCTGTACAACTGGCGCCTCAAAATACCCACCATCACCCCCACCACAGCCCCATCTGTGCCTCTGCCGGTCCAGGGTCCCTGTACAACTGGCGCCTCAAAATACCCACCATCACCCCCACCACAGCCCCATCTTCAACCCCAACCCCCACCACAGCCCCATCTGTGCCTCTGCCGGTCCAGGGTCCCTGTACAACTGGCGTCTCAAAATACCCACCATCACCCCCACCACAGCCCCATCTGTGCCTCTGCCGGTCCAGGCTCCCTGTACAACTGGCGCCTCAAAATACCCACCATCACCCCCACCACAGCCCCATCTGTGCCTCTGCCGTCCAGGGTCCCTGTACAACTGGCGCCTCAAAATACCCACCATCACCCCCACCACAGCCCCATCTGTGCCTCTGCCGGTCCAGGCTCCCTGTACAACTGGCGCCTCAAAATACCCACCATCACCCCCACCACAGCCCCATCTGTGCCTCTGCCGGTCCAGGGTCCCTGTACAACTGGCGCCTCAAAATACCCACCATCACCCCCACCACAGCCCCATCTGTGCCTCTGCCGGTCCAGGCTCCCTGTACAACTGGCGCCTCAAAATACCCACCAACACCCCCACCACAGCCCCATCTGTGCCTCTGCCGGTCCAGGGTCCCTGTACAACTGGCGCCTCAAAATACCCACCATCACCCCCACCACAGCCCCATCTGTGCCTCTGCCGGTCCAGGCTCCCTGTACAACTGGCGCCAAAATACCCACCATCACCCCCACCACAGCCCCATCTGTGCCTCTGCCGGTCCAGGGTCCCTGTACAACTGGCGCCTCAAAATACCCACCATCACCCCCACCACAGCCCCATCTGTGCCTCTGCCGGTCCAGGGTCCCTGTACAACTGGCGCCTCAAAATACCCACCATCACCCCCACCACAGCCCCATCTGTGCCTCTGCCGGTCCAGGGTCCCTGTACAACTGGCGCCTCAAAATACCCACCATCACCCCCACCACAGCCCCATCTGTGCCTCTGCCGGTCCAGGGTCCCTGTACAACTGGCGCCAAAATACCACCATCACACCCACCACAGCCCCATCTGTGCCTCTGCCGGTCCAGGGTCCCTGTACAACTGGCGCCTCAAAATACCCACCATCACCCGCACCACAGCCCCATCTGTGCCTCTGCCGGGTCCAGGGTCCCTGTACAACTGGCGCCCAAAATACCCACCATCACCCCCACCACAGCCCCATCTGTGCCTCTGCCGGTCCAGGGTCCCTGTACAACTGGCGCCCAAAATACCACCATCCCCCCACCACAGCCCCATCTGTGCCTCTGCCGGTCCAGGGTCCCTGTACAACTGGCGCCCAAAATACCCACCATCACCCCACCACAGCCCCATCTTCAACCCCAACCACACCCTAAACCCACACACCCTTCCCAAAAACCCTTCTACCACAAGGCTAGGCCGAACTACAAGGTAGCAGATTGGAACATTGAGGGACACACACCAACACTCATCATAGGAGACTCAAATCTCAACCGGGTCCCACCATTCAATAACCCCAACATCCAGGTAGACAGTTACCCAGGGGCAACATTCTATCACTTCATAAAAGTACTGGAGAAAACCCCCATACACACAGACACAGCGACGGTTGTTATCTCGGTGGGCCTGAACAATAAAGACCATGACCCATTCCAAACATCACTAAAACAGCTGGCAGGTATGCACAAGGAGGCAAAGAAAACATTTCTAAACGCAACAATATACATTCCTGTCATCAGCCAATCACCTCTTCTTACTCCACAGCAGAAGAGAAACCTTAAGCTCATCAACGCTTACATTACCACTAACTTCCCAACCCTATTAGAGATCCCACAAGACACATTTCACACAACAGATCTCATACACTGGACATTGTTGATAAAAAGATATTAGAAGGGTGAGCCGGTTAAGGATCGAATCAGACCAGGTGTTAAAATTGTACATACATTTCAGAGGGAGAATATCTGGTACACGTAATTACGGCTCTTCCGTTAGTTCGTGTTGGAACAGCAGGCAGAGAGAGCGTAAACAGTCAGCACAGCCCTTATATACGTCACAGAAAGTAGGTTGACTCTAGGAAGATCGGATCTCCGGATTGGTTCAGCTGGTTGTAGTCTGTAGTCTTCCGCCATTGGCTCAGTTGTCTGTCCGTCATCGTAGGATCTTATTCGGGCACAGTGTTCGGTTAAAAAAATAAAAGGGAGATTATGTGTAATGTGGGAGCTATCCTGTAGGGGACCCCACAGGCTTTACTGTGAGTTGTAGCCATGTAATTAGCAGTAAGTTTAGTCACCTGCATACGAAATAGCAATTCCTTACAACATCCACCACAGCAGACCTCATCTTTCAACACTGGTGTAGACAGTTAAATTTACATTAACCACAAGCCACAGTCTGGATAGAAATAACTTTTCTTGCAATCTCTCTCCTTCCCCAATAACCAGTGCAGATCCTCCACCAAGGGGAGCAGCGGACCGGTCAACAACTAATATCATGAATCTTTCCAAATCCTTCATACCCACAGCAGCACAGGTAAAGCTCCTGGAGAGAGGGTTGACATTCATCCCTCGCCCAAACAAATTTGATTGGGAGGAACTTCAAAGGGACACCCACAAATACCATAGAAGACTTAAACTGTTGGACTATTTTGACTACAACACAGATGACAATCACCTACCATTTACTTTACCATCTACCTGGGAACCTAAAACCTCCCAGATAGATGGTAGAATCAGGAGACTAATTAGAATGGACAAAAACACACTTCTACTTTACCATCTACCTGGGAACCTAAAACCTCCCAGATAGATGGTAGAATCAGGAGACTAATTAGAATGGACAAGAACACACTTCACAACCATCAGACTCACACAGATAGGGAGGATAACCTCACACACGTAGAAAGACAGGCAATACAACAACTTAAAAACAACCCACACATCATCATTAAACCAGCAGACAAAGGTTCAAAAATAGTAATATTGGATAAACACCAATACATGTATGAAGCCAACAGACAGTTATCACACACCAAACATTATAAACAAATAGAAAACAGTATACAACCACAGACACAGACACAGCTAAGGACAATAATAAAAAGACTCTACGACCAACACTACATCACAGCAAAACAACGGGACTTTCTCTACGGTACAGACACCCCACGACCTAGACTATTCTATTTACTGTTAAAAGTACACAAGGAACCGGAGACATGGACAATTCCCTTTGAAGTTCCTCCTGGCAGACCGATTGTCTCAGACTGCAATAGTGAATCCTATAACATTTCACAATATATAGATCATCACATCAACCCTCTCTCCACAAGGCACCCCAGCTTTCTCAGGGACACCTACCACTTCATGGAGAGGATTGGACCCATAGTTGTTCCCTCCCATACACACATATTCACGATAGATATTGATAGCCTATACACTAATATAAATACAGCAACAGGAATACAAGCAATTAGAAATATCTTCAAGAGATACCCAGACAACACTAGACCGGACAAAGAAATATTACAACTATTAGAACTACTATCAGCCTGACTAGTTATTCAATGATCATTATTACCTGCAGGTGGAGGGAACAGCTATGGGCAAAACATTTGCATCTACTTACGCCAATATATACATGGCTGAATGGGAGAGAGAGGCACTGGCCAAGTGTCCATATCAACCCACTTTCTATTACCGCTTTTTAGATGACATAATAGGAGCCTGGCCCCACGACATCCAGTTATTCACAGATTTTATAAACATTCTCAACGGTCATCATCCATCCATTAAGGTTAAATACACAATTCATCCGCAAGAAGTCAACTTCTTAGACACAACAGTTTTTTTCAGTAATAACAATCAATCACAGAAAACACTACACACTAGAGTTTACTTCAAACCAACAGACACACATGCTTTACTTCATAAACACAGTTACCATCCTAAACATACATTTAAGGGAATAATAAAATCACAAATCATACGGTTCTACAGGATATCATCTTGCAAGCAAGACCTGGATTATGCCATAAATACACTATTCAATGCACTTAGTAGAAGAGGATATTCAAAACGATTTTTAAGGACCATTAAAAACAACACATTGGCCGCCCTTCCTCCCTCCCATTCATCCAACACTCACAGACCACAGCAAATCATCCACCTCTCTTAACCTCAATCCTACTCCTAACCTTAACCCCTCCCCAAACCTCACGCCTAACCTTAACCTCTATACTGCCCCTGTTGGAGAAAGTGCGTGCCCATAGTAAACTGAAAATATTTTTCCCCAAAATTGCTAATATATGCATATAAAAAATATTATCGAATAGAAAACACTCTAAAGCTTCTAAAACCGTTTAAATTTTGTCTCTATGTAAAGCAGAACTCTCAGGGCATGCATTCTCCCAAATGCTATCTTGTCATGGAGAAAGTTGGCCCAACTTTGACGTCATCTCACACGCACTTCCCAAACAGCTACCGCCTTGGGAACAGTCTGTACGTGTTCAGCGCGAAGCCTGCTTTCAATGGGGCTTGTCAGAGAGGGCCGGAGAGGAGAAGATAGGAGGAGAGAGGGCTGGAGAGGAGAAGATAGGACCAGAGGAGAGGAGAAGATAGGAGAAGAGAGGGCTGGAGAGGAGAAGATAGGACCAGAGGAGAGGAGAAGATAGGAGAAGAGAGGGCTGGAGAGGAGAAGAGAGGGCTGGAGAGGAGAAGATCGATCAGTGCCCTTTGTCAATATACATCTGAAGCAGACAATAGCTAACCTCACACATCGTTTCCCTATTGTTGAGTTAGATGTATGTTCTACATTTGAAATATATCATGTATATGAGGCTAACCATCAACCAGATTGTTTTACATGATTTATCTGACATTCAATAGTTTAGTCCAAATGTTTTGGTGTGGATTGAGGCCTATACATTCCTATCGGTAGTGTTCCCCGTTGTATCCAGCTTTCCTTATTTCTATTGTGGATTGTGTTTCTGTACGCCAATGGAAAGTCTACAAAACTATGAGAAAACCAGCCTATGAATTGAATACATGGAATTGGATCCTATTTTATTAAATGGAAGATGTTATGGGTGTACAGATGGCACAGTGATGCCATCTGTTGGTAAATGTTCATTACTGCAACTCTTGTGTTTTACCGGGGTGCTTGAGATACCCGGATGTGTTGTGATGTACTGAACAAGACTGGTCACTCGCATCAATGCCCATGTCTCGTCATTTAACGTTCAAACAGTTGCTTAACTTGCAATGTGAAAATTCAAACAATTATAGACCAACGAAGCAACTCTGCTTCCTCTGTCTGATTTCTCTTTACAATGAAAGGGGGTGCACCGTTCCTGGAGGTACTGCAATACCAGGTCGATGCGTGGAGTGGACGGAGCAAGCCCCTATTCCATCTCCCTATTCCAAAAATCAATTTAATATATGGTCCCCAGATAGGGGACGTATCAGATATTAAACTGATAAGAACAGATACTACACTTGATCTTAGCCAAAAGGCCGAGAAGCGATACCTACAATGGTTTCGGGACGAAGTGGCCGTTCTCCGACACGTCAAACTCGGTTATGATTACACCAAAATGAGCACTGTATGCTTTTGTTTTCCATAAAAATACAATGCTTTAAATAAATGGTGGCATGGATGTGGAGTTGATCAACGCCAGGAATAACCACGTTTGACTGTTACAAAGTAACACATTTGTAGGTTCTAAGATCACGTGGTCATCCCCCTCCAATCAGAAATGAGAGAACACGTTAACCTGATCAACAGCTAAATTGGAATAATAATATATAACGTGTGGGAGGGGGATGGGGGGCAATTTGGAGATAATAATATTGACGTAACATTTGATCTTGTATCAAGTATATCTGGTAGCATTGCTGCCACAAACGAACTGAAGCAATTGTCCACTTGGTGGCGCCAGAGTTCCACCGACCGTCGCTTTTCCCTGGTTGTCCTGTGTGGTACATTTCAATGTTGAACGACTTGACTTCAAGACATCGTCAACGAAAATAACGTCAACAATAAAAATAGCCTGTCTTTTTTTGTATCTGTCTGTAGAGCCTTGTATGATAAGTCCATTGTGAGAAGGCCTTCATAAAGTGTCCCTCCTAAATTACTAGAGGCCAAACTTCAAAGATGTCTATGGCACTGGACTGCAGTAAGAGAGCTAAGGAGCGGATGGTCCTGGCTGCCTAAATGTTTCCTCCACATAATAAACTAAGAAACATGGCACTTTGGAGGCTTACTTTTATAACTAACTTCATAAAATGCCATTAGGCCTAATGAAGATACTGTATATATGTAAGTTACTTGATTGGTGTCTTGTGAATCCACCTGTATGCGCATTAAGGTTGATTATTTCCCCGGTATTATACGATAATAAATCACTTTTCTCCGGGTAACCTGGTAGTTTCACCAAAACTTGGAAGTGTCATTCAAAAGCATTATAACGCATATAAATGTCTGGATTTGATGAGAGCTTTGATTCAGCATGAACATTCTAATCTGATGCTACCTGAGCCTGATGAGACCAATATTAACCCCATTTAATGAGCCCTACATTAACCCCATTTAATGAGCCCTACATTAACCCCATTTAATGAGCCCTACATTAACCCCATTTAATGAGCCCAATATTAACCCCATTTAATGAGCCCTACATTAACCACATTTAATGAGCCCTACATTAACCCCATTTAATGAGCCCTACATTAACCCCATTTAATGAGCCCTACATTAACCCCATTTAATGAGCCCTACATTAACCCATTTAATGAGCCCTACATTAACCCCATTTAATGAGCCCTACATTAACCACATTTAATGAGCCCATTACATTAACCACATTTAATGAGCCCTACATTAACCCCATTTAATGAGCCCTACATTAACCCCATTTAATGAGCCCCACATTAACCCCATTTAATGAGCCCTACATTAACCCCATTTAATGAGCCCTACATTAACCCCATTTAATGAGCCGAAGCACAAATGATTGTACTGTTATCCATTAGGTCCACCAGGACCTCACATGACTGAAACATTGTTGTGTTGTAACTTTAATTTATGACGTTCACCACACTAATCGGTGATATATTTTTGCAATGGGAAGTAATAGCTGGTTTGTTCATTTAATTTTGTTAATGAAATAGTTGTGCTATTGTATTGTTCTGACTTCATGGGGCCGACTGGAGTGAATGTCATTGTTCAAATGTCATCAAAAAGCTCCTCCTTCACTAGAACGGCCCGACTACAGACTATATAATGTCGGGCGCATTAAGTGATGCTATGTTTTCTGTTATTTTTATGATTTTATAGTTTGACACAACGTATTGGAAGATTTTGGTCCCTCTGGAAGCCGAGGTCCTATAGTCACGGTTCACCACTGGATCTAAGTGAAGGCTTCCATTAAACCTGTCCAGGTCCAGTCTGTCCAGTTTCTGCTAGTGCACGTACCACATGGCCACATTATTCAGCCTTGTTTGACTCATGGATGATCTAAGCCATGTCTTAAGCCTCCCGGGCACTAAACTCCTCTCAGCCTCGACAGAGGAGGCAGGGACGACCAGCAGACGCCTTCCTAAAGCTTCCACCTGACTGAAGAGACCTTTCACCTCTGGCACCATTTCCCCAATAATGCCAGCAACATCTGAGCTCGTTTGATATGTAGAATTAGTCCCAAACATGGCCAGCTGCACCTGCAGATGTCTTGAATTCAATTCTGGATGGATATGGGCTGAGTATTCACTGTGTCCAAGGTGTTGTAGAACTGGGCTCTGTACAAAGACTGGGCATCAGGATGGATATGGGCTGAGTATTCACTGTGTCCAAGGTGTTGTAGAACTGGGCTCTGTACAAAGACTGGGCATCAGGATGGATGTGGGCTGAGTATTCACTGTGTCCAAGATGTTGTAGAATTGGGCTCTGTACAAAGACTGGGCATCAGGATGGGTGTGGGCTGAGTATTCACTGGGCTGCAGCCTGACCGGTGTAACGCTTTGAAAGTTTGCGGATGTGAGGCATCTGAATAGGTTGTTGGTCCAACTTTGTTGCCATAGCAACTGCTTTTGCGAACAAGACATCAAAGTGCTCCCCCGTTCGCTTGTCCTGCATGTGTCACCTTCTGACCTGAGATCTTTTGTTATGTCTTTGTTTTAGTATGGTCAGGGCGTGAGTTGGGTGGGTTGTCTTTGTTTTAGTATGGTCAGGGCGTGAGTTGGGTGGGTTGTCTTTGTTTTAGTATGGTCAGGGCGTGAGTTGGGTGGGTTGTCTTTGTTTTAGTATGGTCAGGGCGTGAGTTGGGTGGGTTGTCTTTGTTTTAGTATGGTCAGGGCGTGAGTTGGGTGGGTTGTCTATGTTATGTCTTTGTTTTAGTATGGTCAGGGCGTGAGTTGGGTGGGTTGTCTATGTTTTAGTATGGTCAGGGCGTGAGTTGGGTGGGTTGTCTTTGTTTTAGTATGGTCAGGGCGTGAGTTGGGTGGGTTGTCTTTGTTTTAGTATGGTCAGGACGTGAGTTGGGTGGGTTGTCTTTGTTTTAGTATGGTCAGGGCGTGAGTTGGGTGGGTTGTCTATGTTTTAGTATGGTCAGGGCGTGAGTTGGGTGGGTTGTCTTTGTTTTTAGTATGGTCAGGGCGTGAGTTGGGTGGGTTGTCTTTGTTTTAGTATGGTCAGGGCGTGAGTTGGGTGGGTTGTCTTTGTTTTAGTATGGTCAGGGCGTGAGTTGGGTGGGTTGTCTTTGTTTTTTTTAGTATGGTCAGGGCGTGAGTTGGGTGGGTTGTCTATGTTATGTCTTTGTTTTAGTATGGTCAGGGCGTGAGTTGGGTGGGTTGTCTATGTTATGTCTTTGTTTTAGTATGGTCAGGACGTGAGTTGGGTGGGTTGTCTTTGTTTTAGTATGGTCAGGGCGTGAGTTGGGTGGGTTGTCTTTGTTTTAGTATGGTCAGGGCGTGAGTTGGGTGGGTTGTCTTTGTTTTAGTATGGTCAGGGCGTGAGTTGGGTGGGTTGTCTGTTCCTTTTTCTAGGTTTTGGGATTTCTGTGTTTATTATACATTTACACATTGAACAATTTAATTTAATTTATTTTCTTAACTAGTAAACCAACACATTCTGAACAATTATAGTTTTAAGCAGTGTATTGGTACTAAACATGCTACCTAACTGATCAACAATTATAGATACAAGCTAATAACAAGGTATACATGCTATCTTATTGAACAAGCAGCTTAACTCAGATAATGTGTGTGCTAGGCATCTCTCTCCAGGTTGTTGTGCTGCTTGGCAGGCTAGCTGCTCCATGGTTTCCTCCAGATATTGCCACTGTTCTCGCTCACACTGCCACCATCAGCTGTGTCTCTCCACCAGCTCCAGGAAGTCCACTCCTTGCGTACGTACTGTACATATGATAAATCATAGATTGGCAAGGAAATCCTTTTCATCTTCACTGTCCAACTGCATTGTGACGGAGCTGGAACCAGCAGGAGGATGGAGAGGCCTTGAAGCTGTACGCAGAAACTACTCAAATACAGGTGAGCCAAGCTTGTAGCATCATACCCAAGAAGACTCAAGGCTGTAATCGCTGCCAAAGGTGCTTCAACAAAGTACTGAGTAGAGGGTCTGAATACTTATCAAACTTTGTCACATGCACCAAATACAACTGTAAACCTTACTGTGAAATGCTGACTGACAAGCCCTTAACCAACAGTGTAGACCTTACTGTGAAATGCTGACTGACAAGCCCTTAACCAACAGTGTAGACCTTACTGTGAAATGCTGACTGACAAGCCCTTAACCGACAGTGTAGACCTTACTGTGAAATGCTGACTGACAAGCCCTTAACCAGCAGTGTAGACCTGTGAAATTTGACTGACAAGCCCTTAACCAACAGTGTAACCTTACTGTGAAATGCTGACTGACAAGCCCTTAACCAACAGTGTAGACCTTACTGTGAAATGCTGACTGACAAGCCCTTAATCAACAGTGTAGACCTTACTGTGAAATGCTGACTGACAAGCCCTTAACCAACAGTGTAGACCTTACTGTGAAATGCTGACTGACAAGCCCTTAACCAACAGTGTAGACCTTACTGTGAAATGCTGACTGACAAGCCCTTAACCAACAGTGTAGACCTTACGCATGTGAAATGCTGACTGACAAGCCCTTAACCAACAGTGTAGACCTTACTGTGAAATGCTGACTGACAAGCCCTTAACCAACAGTGTAGACCTTTACTGTGAAATGCTGACTGACAAGCCCTTAACCAACAGTGTAGACCTTACTGTGAAATGCTGACTGAAAAGCCCTTAACCGACAGTGTAGACCTTACTGTGAAATGCTGACTGACCAGCCCTTAACCAACAGTGTAGACCTTACTGTGAAATGCTGACTGACCAGCCCTTAACCAACAGTGTAGACCTTACTGTGAAATGCTGACTGACAAGCCCTTAACCAACAGTGTAGACCTTACTGTGAAATGCTGACTGACCAGCCCTTAACCAACAGTGTAGACCTTACTGTGAAATGCTGACTGACAAGCCCTTAACCAACAGTGTAGACCTTACTGTGAAATGCTGACTGACAAGCCCTTAACCAACAGTGTAGACCTTATTGTGAAATGCTGACTGACAAGCCCTTAACCAACAGTGCGGTTCAATGAAGGTAATAAAATATAAAGTAAAAAGTATAAAATGTAATAAAAGTAACACTAACGAGGCTATATACAGGGGTACCGGTACAGAGTCAATGTGGAGTCTATATACAGGGGGGCACCCAGAGTCAATGTGGAGTCTATATACAGGGGTACCGGTACCGAGTCAATGTGGAGTCTATATACAGGGGGCACCGGTACAGAGTCAGTGTGGAGTCTATATACAAGGGGTACCGGTACTGAGTCAGTGTGGAGTCTATATACAGGGGGTACAGGTACAGAGTCAATGTGGAGACTATATACAAGGGGTACCAGTACAGAGTCAGTGTGGAGTCTATATACAGGGGGGTACAGGTACCGAGTAAGTGTGGAGTCTATATACAGGGGGTACCGGTACCGAGTCAGTGTGGAGTCTATATACAGGGGTACTGGTACAGAGTCAGTGTGGAGTCTATATACAGGGGGCACCGGTACTGAGTCAGTGTGGAGTCTATATACAGGGGGTACAGGAGTCAGTGTGGAGTCTATATACAGGGGTACAGGTACTGAGTCAGTGTGGAGTCTATATACAGGGGGTACCGGTACCGAGTCAGTGTGGAGTCTATATACAGGGGGTAAAAGTAACAAAGGTACAGAGTCAATGTGGAGACTATATACAAGGGGTACCAGTACAGAGTCAGTGTGGAGTCTATATACAGGGGTACAGGTACCATTGAGTAAGTGTGGAGTCTATATACAGGGGTACTGGTACAGAGTCAATGTGGAGGCTATATACAGGGGGTACTGGTACAGAGTCAGTGTGGAGTCTATATACAGGGGGCACTCCCTCTTCCTCTTGCGTGCTGAGTCAGTGTGGAGTCTATATACAGGGGGTACCGAGTCAGTGTGGAGTCTATATACAGGGGCCTACAGGTACTGAGTCAGTGTGGAGTCTATATACAGGGGGTACAGGTACAGAGTCAGTGTGGAGTCTATATACAGGGGGGTACCGGTACTGAGTCAGTGTGGAGTCTATATACAGGGGTACAGGTATTGAGTCAGTGTGGAGTCTATATACAAGGGGTACCTGTTAGTAGGTACTGAGTCAGTGTCGGGGTACAGGTACTGAGTCTATATACAGGGGGTACCGGTACAGAGTCAGTGATGGAGGGTGTTATAGAACAGGTATTGAGTCAGTGTGGGGGTACAGGTTAGTTGGGTAATTTGCACATGTAGGAAGGGGTGAAGTGACTAAATGCGATATGTTAGTTTTGTATTTTGAATAAATGTACACACATTTCTAAACTTGTTTAGCTTTGTCATTTGGGGGGCATCGTGTGTAAATTGATGGGAAAAACTATTGAATCATGTTAGAATAAGGCTGTATCGTAACAAAAGGTGGACAAAGTCAAGGGGTCTGAATCCACCATAACTGGAATGAAAGGAAATACCGCTGACTGAGAAAATGGATTTAATCACTTATGGACAAAGACAGCAGAAAAACCCATCTTTAAAAAAAGGCACATCGTTAAACCAGTGGAGGAAGGAAGTGTTTTAACATGGACATTGATATTGTAGACAGTCTATTGGGTCTTTAGTTGATTAGTAATAATAAGAGGTTACAGTAAACTAAAGGTTCATCTTAAACTCAAATCCACAGGAGGATTTATATTACATTTACATTTAAGTCATTTAGCAGACGCTCTTATCCAGAGCGACTTACAAATTTATATCAAGTCTCATAACAGATCAGCTGCTGGTCTGAAATAACCTCCGTCTCCAGTTCTCTAGTCTTTAAACGGTCAGATACACCAGTCAGTCTGGCCCTGGTAGATACAACCACAACTGTAAGTTCTAATATAATACAGTTTCTCCCCAACCAGATTAATCTCCCTCTTCCTCCTTGACCTTTTCTTAACAGGATTGGTGTATTCTTTGACGACTGTAAATCACAAGAAATAAACAAATTAGTATGTTGGTTCCAGGGTTGAGTTATAGAACGGATGGATGGATGAGCAGGAATATATATATTCTGGAGGCATGTCCCCATCAGCTGGATGGTGTATTACTTCCTCTGGTGGGAGAGAAGGTCGCCTCCTCTTCCTCTATCCTTTACGTGGATCCTCGGCTTTCTTAGACTTCTTTTCTTCTTTGGGAGTTTCTTCTGCTGTTATATAAAGCCTCTGGTTCTGAATGAAAACAGAAAGCACAGGATGAGACAACAGGGTTGTGTTACTTAACAGACGGCTGAGAACCTCATGATATGGATTGGGTTATATAACAGGATGGATGGTGTATTATGGGTTGGGTTATAGAACAGGATGGATGGTGTATTATGGGTTGTGTTATATAACAGGATGGATGGTGTATTATGGGTTGTGTTATAGAACAGGATGGATGGTGTATTATGGTTGTTAACAGGATGGATGGTGTATTATAGAACAGGATTGTGTTATAGAACAGGATGGATGGTGTATTATGGGTTGTGTTATAGAACAGGATGGATGGTGTGTTATAGAACAGGATGGATGGTGTATTATGGGTTGTGTTATAGAACAGGATGGATGGTGTATTATGGGTTGTGTTATAGAACAGGATGGATGGTGTGTTATAGAACAGGATGGATGGTGTGTTATGGGTTGTGTTATAGAACAGGATGGATGGTGTGTTATAGAACAGGATGGATGGTGTATTATGGGTTGTGTTATAGAACAGGATGGATGGTGTATTATGGTGTGTTATATAACAGGATGGATGGTGTATTATGGGTTGTGTTATATAACAGGATGGATGGTGTATTATAGAATAACAGGATGGATGGTGTATTATGGGTTGTGTTATAGAACAGGATGGATGGTGGGTGTGTTATAGAACAGATGGATGGTGTATTATGGGTTGTGTTATAGAACAGGATGGATGGTGTGTTATAGGGTTGTGTTATATAACAGGATGGATGGTGTATTATGGGTTGTGTTATAGAACAGGATGGATGGTGTATTATGGGTTGTGTTATAGAACAGGATGGATGGATGGATGGTGTATTATGGGTTGTGTTATATAACAGGATGGATGGGTGGGTTGATTATGGGATGGATGGTATGTTATAGAACAGGATGGATGGGATGTATTATGGGATGGATGGTGTGTTACATATAACAGGATGGATGGTGTATTATGGGTTGTGTTATATAACAGGATGGATGGTGTATTATGTGTTATAGAACAGGATGGATTGTGTTATATAACAGGATGGATGGTGTATTATGGGTTGTGTTATAGAACAGGATGGATGGTGTATTATGGGTTGTGTTATAGAACAGGATGGATGGTGTATTATGGGTTGTGTTATATAACAGGATGGATGGTGTATTATGGGGTGTATTATAGAACAGGATGGATGGTGTGTTATATAACAGGATGGATGGTGTATTATGGGTTGTGTTATATAACAGGATGGATGGTGTATTGTTATGGATACAGGATGGATGGTGTATTATGGGTTGTGTTATATAACAGGATGGATGGTGTATTATGGGTTGTTATATAACAGGATGGATGGTGTGTTATATATGGATGTTGTTGTTATATAACAGGATGGATGGTGTATTATATAGAACAGGATGGATGGTGTAATATGGGTTGTGTTATATAACAGGATGGATGGTGTATTATACAACAGGATGGATGGTGTATTATGGGTTGTGTTATATAACAGGATGGATGGTGTATTATGGGCAGGATGTGTGTATATAACAGGATGGATGGTGTAATATGGTTGTATTATAGAACAGGATGGATGGTGTATTATGGGTTGTGTTATATAACAGGATGGATGGTGTATTATGGGTTGTGTTATATAACAGGATGGATGGTGTAATATGGGTTGTGTTATATAACAGTATGGATGGTGTATTATACAACAGGATGGATGGTGTAATATGGGTTGTGTTATAGAACAGGATGGATGGTGTATTATGGGTTGTGTTATATAACAGGATGGATGGTGTATTATGGGTTGTGTTATACAACAGGATGGATGGTGTATTATGGGTTGTGTTATACAACAGGATGGATGGTGTATTATGGGTTGTGTTATATAACAGGATGGATGGTGTATTATGGGTTGTGTTATACAACAGGATGGATGGTGTATTATGGGTTGTGTTATAGAACAGGATGGATGGTGTATTATGGGTTGTATTATAGAACAGGATGGATGGTGTATTATGGGTTGTGTTATATAACAGGATGGATGGTGTGTTATAGAACAGGATGGATGGTGTGTTATAGAACAGGATGGATGGTGTATTATGGGTTGGGTTATAGAACAGGATGGATGGTATATTATATAACAGGATGGATGGTGTATTATGGGTTGTATTATAGAACAGGATGGATGGTGTATTATGGGTTGTGTTATATAACAGGATGGATGGTGTATTATGGGTTGTGTTATATAACAGGATGGATGGTGTGTTATAGAACAGGATGGATGGTGTTTATAGAACAGGATGGATGGTGTGTTATGGGTTGTATTATATAACAGGATGGATGGTGTATTATGGGTTGTGTTATAGAACAGGATGGATGGTGTATTATGGAAGTAGTTATAGAACAGGATGGATGGTGTGTTATAGAACAGGATGGATGGTAAAATATTGTGTTATATAACAGGATGGATGGTGTAATATGGGATGGATGGTGTTTATAGAACAGGATGGATGGTGTATTATGGGTTGTGTTATAGAACAGGATGGATGGTGTATTATGGGTTGTGTTATATAACAGGATGGATGGTGTATATAGAACAGGATGGATGGTGTATTATGGGTTGTGTTATATAACAGGATGGATGGTGTATTATGGGTTGTGTTATACAACAGGATGGATGGTGTAATATGGGTTGTTATATAACAGGATGGATGGTGTATTATGGGTTGTGTTATATAACAGGATGGATGGTGTATTATGGGTTGTGTTATAGAACAGGATGGATGGTGTATTATGGGTTGTTATAGTTGGATATAGACAGGATGGATGGTGTGTTATAGAACAGGATGGATGGTGTATTATGGGTTGTGTTATAGAACAGGATGGATGGTGTGTTATAGAACAGGATGGATGGTGTATTATAGAACAGGATGGATGGTGTATTATGGGAGCAGGATGGATGGTGTATAGAAAACAGGATGGATGGTGTATGGGTGTTATAGAACAGGATGGATGGTGTGTTATAGAACAGGATGGATGGTGTATTATATAACAGGATGGATGGTGTATTAGGGTTGTGTTATATAACAGGATGGATGGTGTATTATGGGTTGAGTTATAGAACAGGATGGATGGTGTATTATAGAACAGGATGGATGGTGTTTAACAGGGATGGATGGTGTATTATGGGTTTGTGTTATATAACAGGATGGATGGTGTATTATGGGGTTGTGTTCTCTATAACAGGATTATGGCTAAGAGTTACTCAACTGACCTGAGCTCTTTCTTAGGTTTCTTGGTTTTTGTCACCTGTGGCACTCTTCCTCTCCTCAAACTTCCTCTTCTTGGAAACAGAGGAGGGTGGAGTCTCCGGAGGTCAGACACCTTCACGTCTCTCGGAGACATGACAGAACGTTAGTTAACAGCACAGTTGGTAATTAGCGGCCGGTGATTGATTGGTTTAAAGGCTGTTGGTCCACCGAGATGTTTTAGCCGAGCAGTAGCAAGTCAATTTATGGCACACTATCAATTCTCTGATTCACAACCATCCTAGTGAATTGTCGGCGTTTGATTGTTAGTGTATATCAATTCCCATTGTTATATCACCAGTACTACATTTACCCTTCATTCCTATCATTTGCATTAATCTACAATGCTTGTTTGGTTATGGTCATTTCAGTTAACGCATTCAATATATCAGTCTTTCAGCATTCTCATTGTTGGAGTGGACACATTGTTTGCAGAGTGCACAACCTATGCTACACTTGTGAGAGAAACTGTGTTTCTAGCATTTCATTTACCAGTTAATTTAGTCCTTATTCTGTTTGGCAGCGCTCCTGTCAATGTTGAGTAAGAACGCGAACGCATAGCAGTAGACCTATATGCTGCCTAGCCTGCGCGCCAATGTAGGCTTACAAATGTGCCCATCTGATAGTATTTCTGATGGGCTTAACGCACCACTACTAATGACCTGTGGAGCTTCTCAAAGTAATGCTTTGTCACCTCAAAACAGCAAGCAAACATACCGTTTTACCATCCATTGAGAATTACAAAAGTTCCTCAATGTATTTGAAAAATATTCCCAGCTCTCTCCTTTTTGACCACTCATGTCCTGCTCGGATCCAATGGAAACGTCATAAAATAAGGCTACCTGATTACTTCCTATCTCTTGATCAAATAGCCTACAGCTGTCTGTCCCGAGCTCACTGGCGGGGGAAACAGGGCACAGAATATTTAAAAAAATATTTCAAGCAAGCCCACCCCCAGACCAAGTTGCGAGCATAGGGCCTCCCCCAGACCAAGTTGCGAGCATAGGGCCCCCCCCAGACCAAGTTGATACATAGGGCCCCCCCAGACCAAGTTGCGAGCATAGGCCCCCAGACCAAGTTGTGAGCCCCCGACCAAGTTGTGAGCATAGGCCCCCCCCAGACCAAGTTGTGAGCATAGGCCCCCCAGACCAAGTTGCTGAGCATAGGCCCCCCCAGACCAAGTTGTGAGCATAGGCCCCCCCGACCAAGTTGCGAGCATAGGGCCCCCCCAGACCAAGTTGATACATAGGCCTCCCCAGACCAAGTTGATACATAGGGCCTCCCCCAGACCAAGTTGCGAGCATAGGGCCCCCCCAGACCAAGTTGCGAGCATAGGGCCTCCCCCAGACCAAGTTGAGAGCATAGGGCCCCCCAGACCAAGTTGAGAGCATAGGGCCCCCCAGACCAAGTTGCGAGCATAGGGCCCCCCCAGACCAAGTTGCGAGCATAGGGCCCCCCCCAGACCAAGTTGAGAGCATAGGGCCCCCCAGACCAAGTTGCGAGCATAGGGCCCCCCCCAGACCAAGTTGCGAGCATAGGGCCCCCCCCAGACCAAGTTGCGAGCATAGGGCCCCCCCAGACCAAGTTGCGAGCATAGGGCCCCCCCAGACCAAGTTGCGAGCATAGGGCCCCCCAGACCAAGTTGCGAGCATAGGGCCCCCCCCCAGACCAAGTTGCGAGCATAGGGCCCCCCCAGACCAAGTTGCGAGCATAGGGCCTCCCCCAGACCAAGTTGCGAGCATAGGGCCCCCCCAGACCAAGTTGCGAGCATAGGGCCCCCCAGACCAAGTTGAGAGCATAGGGCCCCCAGACCAAGTTGAGAGCATAGGGCCCCCCAGACCAAGTTGCGAGCATAGGGCCCCCCAGACCAAGTTGCGAGCATAGGGCCTCCCCCAGACCAAGTTGCGAGCATAGGGCCCCCCCCAGACCAAGTTGCGAGCATAGGGCCTCCCCCAGACCAAGTTGGAGTTTAACTAAATCAGAGGACCGCCCCCTGAGCCCAGTTATGGTCTGGTGTCCTGGGACAGGCCCTTTTCTGCTCTTCCGAATAAAACCCGGGTTTTCTATCACCAGACCAGCTCACCCCAATTACAAGATGGCTTAAGGTTGCAGACCAGCTTACCACAAGAGGGCCCAGGTTTGAGTAGAGACCATAAACCTAAGGTTTGAGTAGAGACCATAAACCTAAGGTTTGAGTAGAGACCATAAACCTAAGGTTTGAGTAGATGGCTGAATCTTTTAACCATACCACGTGGTAAAACTCTTAAGACTATCGATACCGCCATTCTAACCACGACAGAGAGAGAGCGGACAAACTCTCTATCCTATAACGACATGAAGTAATGTCACTGAACCAGCCATTCTAACCACGACAGAGAGAGAGCGGACAAACTCTCCAACAGAAACAAGCGTTTCAACAGAGATACCGACGACACACTGAGCGTAAATATATATATTGATTGCAATAATTCCCGAATGAGCTTTCATGTGTGAAGGATTAGCATTTCAATTGTTATAATTATCACTGTCTAACAAGCCGCCATTAGGGCACATCCTCCTTTCTTTGGAAATATACTGCTCAAAAACATAAAGGGAACACTAAAATAACACATCCTAGATCTGAATGAAGGAAATATTCTTATTAAATACTTTTTTCTTTACATAGTTGAATGTGCTGACAAATCACACATTATCAATGGAAATCAAATTGATCAAACCATGGCACATACCCCATATCATTTCTTTGGAAATATATCTATTTTGTATGTGTGACGCATTTCTGTGAATTACTTAGTAAATCAATTATTTTAAGACAATTGATGTATGGATGATTCAGTGAAGACTTTGTTCGTGCAGATAACCAACAATTTACGACGTTTGGAATGAGACTAATGTGAGGTAAATAATGAATTAATCAGAAGACTATGTGATCAGATATTATATTTCTGAAAGTTATATTAGGAAAATTATAACGTTGTAAACTGAATATTTTACTTGGTGCCCCGACTTCCTAGTTAATTACAGTTACATGATTAATCAGTTTAATCACATAATAATAATTAGAGAGTTATTTGATAAATAAGTCATCAGTTTTAATTATGCCAAAGACACAACCAAGACTTGTTGTCGGGGACAGCCGGTGACGCTACCAGAGAGACGCGACAGAAGGTCAGTTACCAGAGAGACGCGACAGAAGGTCAGTTACCAGAGAGACGCGACAGAAGGTCAGTTACCAGAGAGACGACAGAAGGTCAGTTACCAGAGAGACGCGACAGAAGGTCAGTTACCAGAGAGACGCGACAGAAGGTCCGTTACCAGAGAGACGCGACAGACGGTCAGTTACCAGAGAGACCAGACGCGACAGAAGGTCAGTTACCAGAGAGACGCGACAGAAGGTCAGTTACCAGAGAGACAGCGGTCAGAGAGACGCGACAGAAGGTCAGAGAGACGCGACAGAAGGTCAGTTACAGAGAGACGCGACAGACGGTCGAGTTACCAGAGAGACGCGACAGAAGGTCAGTTACCAGAGAGACGCGACAGAAGGTCAGTTACCAGAGAGACGCGACAGAAGGTCAGTTACCAGAGAGACGCGACAGAAGGTCAGTTACCAGAGAGACGCGACAGAAGGTCAGTTACCAGAGAGACGCGACAGAAGGTCAGTTACCAGAGAGACGCGACAGAAGGTCAGTTACCAGAGAGACGCGACAGAAGGTCAGTTACCAGAGAGACGCGACAGAAGGTCAGTTACCAGAGAGACGCGACAGAAGGTCAGTTACCAGAGAGACGCGACAGAAGGTCAGTTACCAGAGAGACGCGACAGAAGGTCAGTTACCAGAGAGACGCGACAGAAGGTCAGTTACCAGAGAGACGCGACAGAAGGTCAGTTACCAGAGAGACGCGACAGAAGGTCAGTTACCAGAGAGACGCGACAGAAGGTCAGTTACCAGAGAGACGCGACAGAAGGTCAGTTACCAGAGAGACGCGACAGAAGGTCAGTTACCAGAGAGACGCGACAGAAGGTCAGTTACCAGAGAGACGCGACAGAAGGTCAGTTACCAGAGAGACGCGACAGAAGGTCAGTTACCAGAGAGACGCGACAGAAGGTCAGTTACCAGAGAGACGCGACAGAAGGTCAGTTACCAGAGAGACGCGACAGAAGGTCAGTTGCCAGAGAGACGCGACAGAAGGTCAGTTACCAGAGAGACGCGACAGAAGGTCAGTTACCAGAGAGACGCGACAGAAGGTCAGTTACCAGAGAGACGCGACAGAAGGTCAGTTACCAGAGAGACGCGACAGAAGGTCAGTTACCAGAGAGACGCGACAGAAGGTCAGTTACCAGAGAGACGCGACAG
>NW_027039726.1:0-92801 GCF_034236695.1 Oncorhynchus nerka | reverse complement strand
GTCGTACAGAGAGGTTGCAGTCCTAAAGAGTGTCATAAAGAGAGGGTACAGTCCCTAAAGAGTGTCGTAAAGAGAGGGTACAGTCCTAAAGAGGGTACAGTCTAAAGAGGGTACAGTCCTAAAGAGTGTCGTAAGAGAGGGTACAGTCTAAAGAGTGTACAGTCCTAAAAGAGAGGGTACAGTCTAAGAAGAAAGTACAGTCGTAAAGAGAGGGTCCAGTCTAAAGAGTCAGTAAAAGAAAGGGTACCGTCATAAAGAGTGTCTAAAGAGAGGGTACAGTCCTAAAGAATGTCGTAAGAGAGGGTACAGTCCTAAAAAGAGTGTCATAAAGAGAGGGTACAGTCCTAAAGAGTGTCGTACAGAGGGGTACAGTCCTAAAGAGAGGGTACAGTCTAAAGAGAGGGTACAGTCTAAAGAGTGTCGTAAAGAGAGGGTACAGTCTAAAGAGTGTCTTAAGAGAGGGTACCGTCATAAAGAATGTCGTAAAGAGAGGGTCCAGTCTAAAGAGAGTGTACAGTAAAGAGGGTACAGTCCTAAAGAGAGGTACAGTCTAAAGAATGTCATAAAGAGAGGGTACAGTCCTAAAGACTGTCGTAAAGAGAGGGTACAGTCTAAAGAGAGGTACAGTCCCAAAGAGTGTCGTAAAGAGAGGGTACAGTCCTAAAGATAGGGTACAGTCCTAAAGAGAGGTACAGTCTAAAGAGTGTCGTAAGAGAGGGTACATTCTAAGTGTCGTACAGCGAGGGTACAGTCTAAAGAGAGGGTACAGTCTAAAGAGTGTCGTAAAGAGGTACCTTCATAAAGAGTGTCGTAAAGAGGTTACAGTCCTAAAGATAGGGTACAGTCCTAAAGAGAGGGTACAGTCTAAAGAATGTTGTAAAGAGAGGGTACAGTCCTAAAGAGTGCCGTAAAGAGAGGGTACATTCCTAAAGAGTGTCGTACAGAGAGGGTACAGTCCTAAAAGAGAGGGTACAGTCTAAAGAGTGTCGTAAAGAGAGGGTACAGTCTAAAGAGAGGGTACAGTCTAAAGAGAGTGTACAGTCCTAAAGAGGGTACAGTCCTCAAGAGTGTCGTAAAGAGAGGTACACTCTAAAGAGTGTTGTACAGAGAGGGTACAGTCTAAAGAATGTCGTAAAGAGGGTACAGTCTAAAGAATGTCTTAAGAGAGGGTACCGTCTAAAGAATGTCGTAAAGAGAGGGTCCAGTCTAAAGAGTGTCGTAAAGAGGTACAGTCCTAAAGAGAGGTACAGTCTAAAGAATGTCATAAAGAGAGGGTACAGTCTAAAGACTGTCGTAAAGAGAGGAGTACAGTCCTAAAGAGGGTACAGTCCCAAAGAGTGTCGTAAAGAGAGGGTACAGTCCTAAAGATAGGGTACAGTCCTAAAGAGAGGTACAGTCTAAAGAATGTCGTAAGAGAGGGTACAGTCTAACAGTGTCGTAAAGAGAGGGTACAGTCTAAAAGAGTGTCGTAAAAGAGAGGGTACATTCCTAGAGTGTCGTACAGCGAGGTACAGTCTAAAGAGAGGGTACAGTCTAAAGAGTGTCGTAAAGAGAGGGTACACCTAAAGAGTTCATAAAGAGAGGTACAGTCCTAAAGAGAGGTACAGTCTAAAGGGTACAGTCTAAAAGAGTGTCGTAAAGAGAGGGTACAGTTCTAAAGAGAGGGTACAGTCCTAAGAGAGAGAGTACAGTACTAAAGAGAGGGTACCGTCATAAAGAGTGTCCTAAAGAGGGTATAGTTCTAAAGAGTGTCGTAAAGATAGGTACAGTCTAAAAGAGAGGGTACAGTCATAAACATTACAGTAAAGAGAGGTACAGTCCTAAAGAGAGTGTACAGTCCTAAAGAGAGGGTACAGTCTAAAGAGTGTTGTAAAGAGGGGTACAGTCCTAAAGAGTGTCGTCATACAATCCTAGAGTGTCGTACAGAGAGGTTGCAGTCCTAAAGAGGTACAGTCTAGGGAGTGGGGTAAGAGAGGGTACAGTCTAAAGAATGTCGTAAAGAGAGGTCCAGTCTAAAGAATTCCGTAAAGAGGGTACAGTCTAAAGAGTGTCGTAAAGAGAGGGTACAGTCCTAAGAGAGGTACAGTCCTAAAGAGAGGGTCCAGTCCTAAAGCGTCGAAAGAGGGTTTACCGTCATAAAAGTGTCGTAAAAGGGAGGGTACAGTCCTAAAGAATGTCGTACAGAGAGGGTACACAGTGTCATAAAGAGAGGGTACAGTCTAAAGAGTGTTGTACAGTGGTAGGGTACAGTCTAAAGAGGGTACAGGCTAAAGAGAGGTACAGTCTAAAAGTGCCGTAAAGAGAGGGTACAGTTCTAAAGAGTGTCTTAAGAGAGGGCACCGTCATAAAGAATGTCGTAAAGAGAGGGTCCAGTCCTAAAGAGTGTCGTAAAAGAGAGGGTACAGTCCTAAAGAGGGTACAGTCTAAAGAATGTCATAAAAGAGAGGTACAGTCCTAAAGACTGTCGGAGAGAGAACACTCCTAAAGAGAGGGTACAGTCCCAAAAGTGTCGTAAAGAGAGGGTACAGTCTAAAGACCAGACAGTCTAAAGAGAGGGTACAGTCCTAAAAGAGTGTCGTAAAGAGGGTACATTCTAGAGTGTCGTACAGGCAGTACAGCCTAAAGAGGGTACAGTCCTAAAGAAGTCATAAGTAAAGAGGGTACCTTCATAAAGATTAATAAGTAAGAGAGGGTACAGTCCCTAAAGATAGGGTACAGTCTAAAGAGAGGGTACAGTCTAAAGAATATTTGTAAGAGAGGGTACAGTCTAAAGAGTGCCGTAAGAGCAGGTACATTCCTAAAGAGTGTCGTACAGAGGGTACAGTCCCTAAAGAGAGGGTACAGTCCTAAAGAGTGTCGTAAAGAGAGGGTACAGTCTAAAGAGTGTCGTAAGAGAGGTACAGTCATAAAGAGAGTGTACAGTCCTAAAGAGAGGTTCCTAAAGAGTGTCGTAAAGAGAGGGTACACTCCTAAAGAGTGTTGTACAGAGGTACAGTCCTAAAGAATGTCGTAAGAGAGAGGGTACAGTCTAAAAGAATGTCTTAAGAGAGGTCCGTCTAAAGAATGTCGTAAAGAGAGGTTCAGTCTAAAGAGTGTCAAAAAGAGAGGGTACAGTCCTAAAGAGAGGTACAGTCCTAAAGAATGTCATAAGAGAGGGTACAGCCTAAAGACTGTCGTAAAGAGAGGTACATCTAAAAAGAGGGTACAGTCCTAAAGAATGTCATAAAGAGGTACAGTCCTAAAGACTGTCAGGTACAGTCCTAAAGAGAGGGTACAGTCCCAAAGAATTAGTCTAAAGAGAGGGTACAGTCCTAAAGATAGGGTACAGTCCTAAAGAGAGGGTACAGTCTAAAGAAGTAAAGAGAGGGTACAGTCCTAAAGAGGTGTAAGAGAGGGTACAGTCTAAAGAGTGGTACATTCTAGAGTGTCGTACAGCGAGGGTACCCTAAAGAGAGGGTACAGTCCTAAAGAGTGTCGTAAAGAGAGGGTACAGTCCTAAAGAGTGTCGTAAAGAGGTACAGTCTAAAGTGTACAGTCCTAAAAGAGGGTACAGTCTAAAGAGTGTCGTAAAAGGAGGGTACAGTTCTAAAGAGGGTACAGTCCTAAAGAGAAGTACAGTACTAAAGAGGGTGGTCATAAGAGTGTCCTAAGAGAGGTATAGTATTAAAGAGTGTCGTAAAGATAGGGTACAGTCTAAAGAGAGGGTACCGTCATAAAGTGTCGTAAAGAGAGGGTACAGTCTAAAAGAGTGTACAGTCCTAAGAGAGCGGGTACAGTCCTAAAGAGTGTCGTAAAGAGAGGGTACAGTCTAAAGAGTGTCGTAAAGAGAGGGTACAATCCTAGAGTGTCCTGTACAGAGAGGTTGCAGTCCTAAAGAGAGGGTACAGTCTAAGAGTGTCGTAAAGAGAGGGTACAGCTAAAAGAATAAAGAGAGGGTACAGTCTAAAGAATGTCGTAAAAGAGGGTCAGTCTAAAGACTGTCGTAAAGGGGTACAGTCTAAAGAGAGGGTACAGTCTAAGAGAGGGTCCAGTCTAAAGAGTGTTTAAAGAGAGGGTACCGTCATAAAGAGTGTCGTAAAGAGAGGGTACAGTCTAAAGAATGTCGTACAGAGAGGGTACAGTCCTAAAGAGTGTCATAGAGAGGGTACAGTCCTAAAGAGTACAGTACAGAGAGGGTACAGTCTAAAGAAAGGTACAGTCCTAAAGAGAGGGTACAGTCCTAAAGATAGTGTCGTAAAGAGGGTACATTCCTAAAGGTGTCTTAAGAGGGTACCGTCATAAGAATGTCGTAAAGAGGGTCAGTCTAAAGAGGGAGAAGAGAGGGTACAGAGCTAAAGAGAGGGTACAGTCTAAAGAATGTCATAAAGAGCGGTGTACAGTCTAAAGACTGTCGTAAAGAGGAGGGTACAGTCTAAAAGAGGGTACAGTCCCAAAGAGTGTCGTAAAGAGAGGGTACAGTCTAAAGATAGGTACAGTCCTAAAAAGAGAGGGTACAGTCCTAAAAGAGTGTCGTAAAGAGAGGTACATTCCTAGAGTGTCTACAGATAGGGTACAGTCCTAAAGAGGGTACAGTCCTAAAGAGTGTCGTAAAAGAGGGTACCCCATAAAGAGTGTCGTAAAGAGGGTACAGTCTAAAGATAGGGTACAGTCTAAAGAGAGAGGTACAGTCCTAAAGAATGTTGTAAAGAGAGGTACAGTCTAAAAGTGCCGTAAAGAGAGGTACATTCTAAAGGTCCGTACAGAGAGGGTACAGTCTAAAGAGAGGGTACAGTCCTAAAGAGTGTCGTAAAGAGAGGGTACAGTCTAAAGAGTGTACGTAAGAGAGGGTACAGTCCTAAAGAGTGTACAGTCCTAAGAGAGGGTACAGTCCCAAGAGTGTCGTGGAGGAGGGTACACTCCTAAAGAGTGTTGTACAGAGAGGGTACAGTCCTAAAGAATGTCGTAAAGAGAGGGTACAGTCTAAAGAATGTCTTAAGAGGGTACCGTCCTAAAGAATGTCTAAGAGGGTCCAGTCTAAAGAGTGTCGTAAAGAGAGGTACAGAAAGAGAGGGTACAGTCCTAAAGAATGTCATAAAGAGAGGGTACAGTCCTAAAGACTGTCGTAAGAGAGGGTACAGTCCTAAAGAGGGTACAGTCCCAAAGAGTGTGTAAAGAGAGGGTACAGTCTAAAGATAGGGTACAGTCTAAAGAGAGGGTACAGTCTAAAGAATGTCGTAAAGAGAGGGTACAGTCCCTAAAGAGTGTTAGTGAGAGGTACAGTCCTAAAGAGTGTCGTAAAGAGAGGGTACATTCCTAGAGTGTCGTACAGCGAGGGTACAGTCCTAAAGAGAGGGTACAGTCCTAAAGAGGTCGTAAAGAGAGGGTACAGTCCTAAAGAGTGTCGTAAAGAGAGGGTACAGTCCTAAAGAGAGGGTACAGTCCTAAAAGAGGTACAGTCTAAAAAGAGTGTCGTAAAGAGAGGGTACAGTTCTAAAGAGGTACAGTCCTAAAGAGAGAGTACAGTACTAAAGAGAGGTACCGTCATAAAGAGTGTCCTAAAAGAGGGTATAGTATTAAAGAGTGTTGTAAAGAGAGGGTACAGTCTAAGAGGGTAAATCCGTCATAAAGAGTGTCGTAAAGAGAGGGTACAGTCTAAAAGAGTGTAGTGTACAGTCCTAAAGAGTGTCGTAAAGGGGTACAGTCTAAAGAGTGTCGTAAAAGAGAGGTACAGTCTAAAGTGTCGTACAGAGGTTGCAGTCCTAAAGAGAGGGTACAGTCCTAAAGAGTGTCGTAAGAGGGGTCCTAAGAATGTCAGGGTCCAGTCTAAAGAATGTCGTAAGAGGGTACAGTCTAAAGAGTGTCGTAAGAGAGGGTACAGTCCTAAAAGAGGGTACAGTCCTAAAAAATGTCGTAAAGAGAGGGTACAGTCCTAAAGAGTGTCGTAAATAGAGGTACAGTCCTAAAGAATGTCGTAAAGAGAGGGTACAGTCTAAAAAGAGTGTCGTAAAGAGGGTACAGTCCTAAAGAGAGGGTACAGTCTAAAGTGAGAGGGTACAGTCCTAAAGAGGAGTACAGTCCTAAAGAGAGGGTACAGTCTAAAGAGAGGGTACAGTCTAAGTAAAGAGAGGGTACAGTCCTAAAGAGTGTCGTAAAGAGAGGGTACAATCTAGAGTGTACAGTCCTAAAGAGAGGGTACAGTCCTAAAGAATGTCGTAAAGAGAGGGTCAGTCCTAAAGAATGTCGTAAAGAGTACAGTCCTAAAGAGTGTCGTAGGGTACAGTCCTAAAGAGAGGGTACAGTCTAAAAAAATGTCGTAAAGAGGGTACAGTCTAAAGAGTGTCGTAAAAGAGGGTACAGTCCTAAAAGTGTCGTAAAGAGAGGGTACAGTCCTAAAGAGGGTACAGTCCTAAAGAGAGGGTACAGTCCTAAAGAGTGTCATAAAGAGAGGGTACAGTCCTAAAGAGAAGTACAGTCCTAAAGAGAGGTCCAGTCCTAAAGAGTGTCGTAAAGAGAGGTACCGTCATAAAGAGTGTCGTAAAGAGAGGGTACAGTCTAAAGAATGTCGTACAGAGAGGGTACAGTCTAAAGAGTGTCGTAAAGAGAGGGTACAGTCTAAAGAGTGTCGTACAGAGAGGGTACAGTCTAAAGAGAGGGTACAGTCTAAAGAGAGGTACAGTCCTAAAGAGTGTCGTAAAGAGAGGGTACATTCTAAAGAGTGTCGTACAGAGAGGTACAGTACAGTCTAAAAGAGTGTCGTAAAAGAGAGGGTACAATCCTAGAGTGTCGTACAGAAGGTTGCAGTCTAAAGAGGGTACAGTCTAAAGAGTGTCGTAAAGAGAGGTACAGTCTAAAGAATGTCGTAAAAGAGGGTCAGTCTAAAGAATGTCGTAAAGAGAGGGTACAGTCCTAAAGATTGTTGTAAAAGAGAGGGTACAGTCTAAGAGAGTACAGTCTAAGAGAGGGTACAGTCTAAAGAGTGTCATAAAGAGAGGGTACAGTCCTAACGAGAGGTACAGTCTAAGAGAGAGGGTCAGTCTAAAGAGTGTCGTAAGAGAGGGTACCTTCAGTGTCCTAAAGAGAGGGTACACTAAAGAATGTCGTAAAGAGAGGGTACAGTCTAAAGAGTGTCGTAAAGAGAGGTACAGTCTAAAGAGTGTAAAAGAGAGGGTACAGTCTAAAGAGAGGTACAGTCCTAAAAAGGTACAGTCTAAAGAATGTCGTACAGAGAGGGTACAGTCTAAAGAGTGTCGTAAAGAGAGGGTACAGTCTAAAGAGTGTCGTAAAGAGAGGGTACAGTCTAAAGAGTGTCGTAAAGAGAGGGTACATTCTAAAGAATGTCGTACAGAGAGGGTACAGTCTAAGAGTGTCTAAAGAGTGGGTACAGTCCTAAGAGTGTCGTACAGAGAGGGTACAGTCCTAAAGAGAGGTGCAGTCTAAAGAAGTGTCGTAAAGAGAGGGTACAGTCTAAAGAGTGTCGTAAGAGAGGGTACAGTCTAAAGAGTGTCGTAAAGAGAGGGTACATTCCTAAAGAGTGTCGTACAAGAGGTACAGTCTAAAGAGGGTACAGTCTAAAGAGTGTCGTAAAGAGGGTACAATCCTAGAGTGTCGTACAGAGAGGGTACAGTCTAAAGAGTGTCGTAAAGAGAGGTACAGTCTAAAGAGTGTCGTAAAGAGAGGGTCCAGTCTAAAGAATGTCGTAAAGAGGGTACAGTCTAAAGATTGTCGTAAAGAGAGGGTACAGTCCTAAAGAGAGGTACAGTCTAAAGAGTGGGTACAGTCTAAAAAGAGTGTCATAAAGGGTACAGTAACGAGAGGGTACAGTCTAAAGAGAGGGTACAGTCTAAAGAGTGTCGTAAAGAGAGGGTACAGTGTCCTAAAAGAGGTACAGTCCCAAAAGAGTGTACAGTAAAGAGAGGTACAGTCTAAAGAGTGTCGTAAGAGAGGGTACAGTCTAAAGAGTGTCGTAAAGAGAGGTACAGTCACAGGCACAGTCCTAAAGAGTGGGTACGTCAAAAGAGTGTCGTAAAGAGAGGGGTACAGTCCTAAAGAGAGGGTACAGTCTAAAGAGTGTCTAAAGAGAGGGTACAGTCTAAAGAGTGTCGTAAAGAGAGGGTACAGTCTAAAGAGTGTCGTAAAGAGAGGTACAGTCCTAAAGAGTGTCGTAAGAGAGGTACAGTCCTAAAGAGTGTCGTAAGAGAGGGTACAGTCTAAAGATTGTCGTAAAGAGAGGGTACAGTCTAAAGAAGTACAGAGAGGGTACAGTCTAAAGAGTGTACAGTCTAAAAAGTGTCTAAAGAGGGTACAGTCTAAAGAGTGTCGTAAAGAGAGGGTACAGTCTAAAGAGTGTCGTAAGAGAGGGTACAGTCTAAAGGTACAGTCTAAAGAGGTACAGTCCTAGAGTGTCGTACAGAGAGGTTACAGTCCTAAAGAGAGGTACAGTCTAAAGAGTGTCGTAAAGAGAGGGTACAGTCCTAAAGAGTGTCGTACAGTCTAAAGAATGTCGTAAAGAGAGGGTACAGTCCTAAAGAGTGTCGTAAAGAGAGGGTACAGTCTAAAGAGGGTACAGTCTAAAGAGAGGGTACAGTCCTAAAGAGTGTCATAAAGAGAGGGTACAGTCTAAAGAGGGTACAGTCCTAAAGAGAGGGTCAGTCTAAAGAGTGTCGTAAGAGAGGGTACCTTCATAAAGAGTGTCTAAAGAGAGGTACAGTCTAAAGAATGTCGTACAGAGAGGTACAGTCTAAAAGAGGGTACAGTCTAAAAGAGAGGGTACAGTCTAAAGAGAGGGTACAGTCCTAAAGAGTGTACAGTCGTAAAGAGAGGTACAGTCCTAAAGAGAGGTACAGTCTAAAAGTGTCATAAAGAGAGGGTACAGTCTAAAGAGTACAGTCTAAAAGAGGGTACAGTCTAAAGAGTGTCGTAAGAGAGGGTACAGTCATAAAGAGTGTCGTAAAGAGAGGGTACAGTCCTAAAGAATGTCGTACAGAGAGGTACAGTCTAAAGAGTGTCGTAAAGAGAGGGTACAGTCTAAAGAAAGAGAGGGTACAGTCCTAAAGAGAGGTACAGTCTAAAGAGAGGGTACAGTCTAAAGAGTGTCGTAAAGAGAGGTACAGTCTAAAGAGTGTCGTAAGAGAGGGTACAGTCCTAAAGAGAGGGTACAGTCTAAAGAGTGTCGTAAAGAGAGGGTACAATCCAGTGTCTAAAGAGGTTACAGTCTAAAGAGTGTACAGTCTAAAAGTGTCGTAAAGAGAGGGTACAGTCTAAAGAATGTCGTAAAGAGAGGGCCAGTCTAAAGAGAAGGTAAAGAGAGGGTACAGTCCTAAAGATTGTCGTAAAGAGAGGGTACAGTCCTAAAGAAGGTACAGTCTAAAGAGAGGGTACAGTCTAAAGAGTGTCGTAAAGAGAGGGTACAGTCTAAAAGGGTACAGTCTAAGAGAGGGTCCAGTCTAAAGAGTGTCGTACAGAGGGTACCTTCATAAAGAGTGTCCTAAAGAGAGGGTACATCCTAAAATGTCGTACAGAGAGGGGTACAGTCTAAAGAGTGTCGTAAAGAGAGGGTACAGTCTAAAGAGTGTCGTAAGAGAGGGTACAGTCCTAAAGAGAGGGTACAGTCTAAAGAGGGTACAGTCTAAAGAAAAGTACAGTCTAAAGAAAGTGTCGTAAAGAGAGGGTACAGTCCTAAAGAGTGTGTACAGAGAGGTACAGTCCTAAAGAGTGTCGTAAAGAGAGGGTACAGTCTAAAAGAGTGTCGTAGAGGGTACATTCCTAAAGAGTGTCGTACAGAGAGGGTACACAGTCCTAAAGAGTGGGTACAGTCTAAAGTGTCGTACAGAAGGTACAGTCCTAAAGAGGTGCAGTCTAAAGAGTGTCGTAAAGACAGGGTACAGTCCTAAAGAGTGTCGTACAGAGAGGTACAGTCTAAAGAGTGTCGTAAAGAGAGGGTACATTCTAAAGAGTGTCGTACAGAGAGGGTACAGTCCTAAAGAGAGGTACAGTCCTAAAGAGTGTCGTAAGAGAGGTACAACTAGAGTGTCGTACAGAGAGGTTGCAGTCTAAAGAGAGGTACAGTCTAAAGAGTGTCGTAAAGAGAGGGTACAGTCTAAAGAATGTCGTAAAGAGAGGGTACAGTCTAAAGAATGTCGTAAGAGAGGTACAGTCCTAAAGATTGTCGTAAAGAGGGTACAGTCCTAAAGAGGGTACAGTCCTAAGAGAGGGTACAGTCTAAAGAGTGTCGTAAAGAGGGTACAGTCTAACAGGGTACAGTCTAAGAGAGGGTCCAGTCTAAAGAGTGTCGTAAAAGAGGGTACCTTCATAAAGAGTGTCCTAAAGAGAGGGTACAGTCTAAAGAATGTCGTACAGAGAGGGTACAGTCCTAAAGAGTGTCGTAAAGAGAGGGTACAGTCCTAAAGAGTGTCGTAAAGAGAGGTACAGTCAAAAGAGAGGTACAGTCCTAAAGAGAGGGTACAGTCTAAAGAGTGTCGTAAAGAGAGGGTACAGTCTAAAGAGTGTACAGTCCCTAAAGAGAGGGTACAGTCCTAAAGGGTCCAGTCTAAAGTGTCGTAAGAGGGTACCGTCAGTGTCGTAAAGAGGGTACAGTCTAAAGAATGTCGTACAGAGAGGGTACAGTCTAAAAAGTGTCGTAAAGAGAGGTACAGTCCTAAAGAGTGTCGTAAGAGAGGGTACAGTCCTAAAGAGAGGGTACAGTCCTAAAGAGTGTACAGTCTAAAGAGAGGGTACAGTCCTAAAGAGTGTCGTACAGTCCTAAAGAGGGTACAGTCTAAAGAGTGTCGTAAAGAGGGTACAGTACAGTCTACAGAGAGGTTGCAGTCTAAAGAGAGGGTACAGTCCTAAAGAGTGTCGTAAAGAGAGGGTACAGTCTAAAGAATGTCTAAAGAGAGGGTACAGTCTAAAGAATGTCGTAAGGGTACAGTCTAAAGAGTGTCGTAAAGAGAGGTACAGTCTAAAGAGTACAGTCTAAAGAGAGGGTACAGTCTAAAAGAGTGTCTAAAGAGTGTACAGTAAGAGGTACAGTCTAAAGAGGGTCCAGTCGTACGTAAAAGAGGTACCTTCATAAAGTCTAAAGAGGTACAGTCCTAAAGAGAGGGTACAGTCTAAAGAGTGTCGTAAAGAGAGGGTACAGTCTAAAGAGAGGGTACAGTCCTAAAGAGAGGGTACAGTCTAAAGAATGTCGTAAAGAGAGGGTACAGTCTAAAGAGTGTCGTATGAGAGGTACAGTCTAAAAAGAGCGTACAGTCCTAAAGAGTGGTACAGTACATTCTAAAGAGTGTCGTAAAGAGAGGGTACAGTCCTAAAGAGAGGGTACAGTCTAAAGAATGTCGGGTACAGTCTAAAAAGAAGTGTCGTAAAGAGAGGGTACAGTCCTAAAGAGTGTACAGTCCTAAGAGAGGGTACAGTCTAAAGAGTGTCGTAAAGAGAGGGTACAGTCTAAAGAGTGTCCTAAAGAGTGGGTACAGTATTAAAGAGTGTCGTAAAGAGAGGGTACAGTCCTAAAGAGAGGGTATGTCATAAAGAGTCGTAAAGAGAGGGTACAGTCTAAGAGAGTGTACAGTCTAAAGAGGGTACAGTCCTAAAGAATGTGGTAAAGAGAGGGTACAGTCTAAGAGTGTCGTAAAGAGAGGGTACAGTCCTAAAGAGTGTCGTACAGAGAGGGTACAGTCTAAAAGTGTCGTAAGAGAGGGTACAGTCTAAAGAGTGTCGTACAGAGAGGGTACAGTCTAAAGAGTGTCCTAAAGAGTGGGTACAGTCTAAAAGTGTCGTACAGAGAGGGTACAGTCCTAAAAAGGTGCAGTCTAAAGAGTGTCGTAAAGACAGGGTACAGTCTAAAAGTGTCGTACAGAGGGTACAGTCTAAAGAGTGTCGTACAGAGAGGGTACAGTCTAAAGAGTGTCGTAAAGAGAGGGTACATTCTAAAGAGTGTCGTACAGAGAGGGTACAGTCTAAAGTGTCCTAAGAGTGGGTACAGTCTAAAGAGTGTCGTACAGAGAGGGTACAGTCCTAAAGAGGTGCAGTCTAAAGAGTGTCGTAAAGACAGGGTACAGTCCTAAAAGTGTCGTACAGAGAGGGTACAGTCTAAAGAGTGTCGTAAAGAGAGGGTACAGTCTAAAGAGGGTACAGTCTAAAGAGAGGGTACAGTCTAAAGAGTGTCGTAAAGAGAGGGTACAATACAGTCCTAAAGAGTTGCAGTCCTAAAGAGAGGGTACAGTCTAAAGAGTGTCGTAAAAAGAGGGTACAGTCTAAAGAATGTCGTAAAAAGAGAGGGTACAGTCTAAAGAATGTCGTAAGAGAGGGTACAGTCCTAAAGAGTAAGAGGGTACAGTCCTAAAGAGAGGTACAGTCCTAAAGAGAGGGTACAGTCTAAAGAGTGTCATAAAGAGAGGTACAGTCCTAAGAGAGGGTACAGTCTAAAGAGAGGGTCCAGTCTAAAGAGTGTCGTAAAGAGGGTACCTTCATAAAGAGTGTCCTAAAGAGAGGGTACAGTCTAAAGAATGTCGTACAGAGAGGGTACAGTCTAAAGAGTGTCGTAAAGAGAGGTACAGTCCTAAAGAGTGTCGTAAAGAGAGGGTACAGTCTAAAGAGGTACAGTCTAAAGAGAGGTACAGTCTAAAGAGTGTCGTAAAGAGAGGGTACAGTCTAAAGAGTACAGTCTAAAAGAGAGGGTACAGTCCTAAAAAGGGTCAGTCTAAAGAGTGTCGTAAAGAGAGGGTACAGTCATAAAGAGTGTCGTAAAGAGGGTACAGTCCTAAAGAATGTCGTACAGAGAGGGTACAGTCTAAAGAGTGTCGTAAAGAGAGGGTACAGTCTAAAGAGTGTCGTACAGAGAGGGTACAGTCCTAAAAGAGTGTACAGTCCTAAGAGAGGTACAGTCTAAAGAGTGTCGTAAAGAGAGGTACATTCTAAAGAGTGTCGTACAGAGAGGTACAGTCCTAAAAAGGGTACAGTCTAAAGAGTGTCGTAAAGAGAGGGTACAATCCTAGAGTGTCGTACAGAGAGGTTGCAGTCTAAAGAGAGGGTACAGTCTAAAGAGTGTCGTAAAGAGAGGGTACAGTCTAAAGAATGTCGTAAAGAGGGTCCAGTCTAAAGAATGTCGTAAAGAGAGGGTACAGTCTAAAGATTGTCGTAAAGAGAGGGTACAGTCTAAAGAGAGGTACAGTCTAAAGAGAGGGTACAGTCTAAGAGTGTCATAAAGAGAGGGTACAGTCTAACGAGAGGGTACAGTCTAAAGAGGGTCCAGTCTAAAGAGTGTCGTAAAGAGAGGGTACCTTCATAAAGAGTGTCTAAAGAGAGGGTACATTCTAAAGAATGTCGTACAGAGAGGGTACAGTCTAAGAGTGTCGTAAAGAGAGGGTACAGTCTAAAGAGTGTCGTAAAAGAGGGTACAGTCCTAAAGAGAGGGTACAGTCTAAAGAGAGGGTACAGTCTAAAGAATGTCGTAAGAGAGGGTACAGTCTAAAGAGTGTCGTACAGAGAGGTACAGTCTAAAGAGTGTCGTAAGAGAGGGTACAGTCTAAAAGTGTCGTAAAGAGAGGGTACATTCTAAAGAGTGTCGTACAGAGAGGGTACAGTCTAAAGAGTGTCTAAAGAGAGTGGGTACAGTCTAAAGAGTGTCGTACAGAGAGGTACAGTCCTAAAAGAGGGTGCAGTCTAAAGAGTGTCGTAAAGAGAGGGTACAGTCCTAAAGAGTGTCGTACAGAGAGGGTACAGTCTAAAAGTGTCGTAAAGAGGGTACATTCTAACAGTGTCGTACAGAGGGTACAGTCCTAAAAGAGGTACAGTCCTAAAGAGTGTCGTAAAGAGAGGGTACAATCTAAAGTGTCGTACAGAGAGGTTGCAGTCCTAAAGAGAGGTACAGTCTAAAGAGTGTCGTAAAGAGAGGGTACAGTCTAAAGAATGTCGTAAAGAGAGGTCAGTCTAAAGAATGTCGTAAAGAGAGGGTACAGTCCTAAAGATTGTCGTAAAGAGAGGGTACAGTCTAAAAGAGGGTACAGTCTAAAGAGAGGTACAGTCTAAAGAGTGTCATAAAGAGAGGGTACAGTCTAACGAGAGGGTACAGTCCTAAAGAGAGGGTACAGTCTAAAGAGTGTCGTAAGAGAGGTACCTTCAGTGTCCTAAAGAGAGGGTACAGTCTAAAGAATGTCGTACAGAGGGTACAGTCTAAAGAGTGTCGTAAAGAGAGGGTACAGTCTAAAGAGTGTCGTAAAGAGAGGGTACAGTCCTAAAGAGAGGGTACAGTCTAAAGAGTACAGTCTAAAAGTGTCGTAAAGAGAGGTACAGTCCTAAAGAGAGGGTACAGTCTAAAGAGTGTCATAAAGAGAGGGTACAGTCTAAAGAGAGGTACAGTCTAAAGAGAGGGTCCAGTCTAAAGAGTGTCGTAAAAGAGAGGTACAGTCATAAAGAGTGTCGTAAAGAGAGGGTACAGTCTAAAGAATGTCGTACAGAGAGGGTACAGTCTAAAGAATGTCGTAAGAGAGGGTACAGTCTAAAGAGTGTCGTACAGAGAGGTACAGTCTAAGAGGGTACAGTCCTAAAGAGAGGGTACAGTCCTAAAGAGTGTCGTAAAGAGAGGGTACATTCTAAAGAGTGTCGTACAGAGAGGGTACAGTCTAAAGAGAGGGTACAGTCTAAAGAGTGTCGTAAAGAGAGGTACAGTCTAGAGTGTCTAAAGAGGTGCAGTCTAAAGAGAGGGTACAGTCTAAAGAGTGTCGTAAAGAGGGTACAGTCTAAAGAATGTCGTAAAGAGAGGTCAGTCTAAAGAATGTCGTAAAGAGAGGTACAGTCTAAAGATTGTCTAAAAGAGGTACAGTCTAACAGTCCTAAAGAGAGGGTACAGTCTAAAGAGTGTAAAGAGGTACAGTCCTAACGAGAGGTACAGTCTCCAGTCTAAAGAGTGTCGTAAAAGAGAGGGTACCTTCATAAAGAGTGTCGTAAAGAGAGGGTACATTCTAAAGAATGTCGTACAGAGAGGGTACAGTCTAAAAGTGTCGTAAAGAGAGGTACAGTCTAAAGAGTGTCGTAAAGAGAGGTACAGTCTAAAGAGAGGGTACAGTCTAAAAAGATGTACAGTCTAAAAATGTCGTACAGAGAGGTACAGTCCTAAACAGTGTCGTAAAGAGGGTACAGTCTAGTGTCGTACAGAGAGGGTACAGTCTAAAGAGTGTCGTAAAGAGAGGGTACATTCTAGTGTCGTAAGAGAGGGTACAGTCAGTGTCTAAAGAGTGGGTACAGTCTAAAAGTGTCGTACAGAGAGGGTACAGTCTAAAAGAGGTACAGTCTAAAGAGTGTCGTACAGAGGGTACAGTCCTAAAGAGTGTCGTAAAGAGAGGTACATTCTAAAGAGTGTCGTACAGAGAGGTTGCAGTCCTAAAGAGAGGGTACAGTCCTAAAGAGTGTCGTAAAGAGAGGGTACAGTCCTAAAGAATGTCGTAAAGAGGGTACAGTCCTAAAGAATGTCTAAAGAGAGGTACAGTCTAAAGATTGTCGTAAGAGAGGGTACAGTCTAAAAGAGGGTACAGTCTAAAGAGAGGTACAGTCTAAAGAGTGTCATAAAGAGAGGGTACAGTCTAAAGGGTACAGTCCTAAGAGAGGGTACAGTCTAAAGAGTGTCGTAAGAGAGGTACCTTACAGTGTCCTAAAGAGAGGTACAGTCTAAAGAATGTCGTAAAGAGGGTACAGTCCTAAAGAGTGTCGTAAAGAGAGGGTACAGTCTACAGTGTCGTAAGAGAGAGGTACAGTCCTAAAGAGGTACAGTCTAAAGAGAGGGTACAGTCCTAAAGAGTGTCGTAAAGAGAGGGTACAGTCCTAAAGAGAGGTACAGTCTAAAGAGTGTCATAAAGAGAGGTACAGTCTAAAAAGAGTACAGTCCTAAAGAGAGGGTACAGTCTAAAAGTGTCGTAAAGAGGGTACAGTCATAAAGAGTGTCGTAAAGAGAGGGTACAGTCTAAAGAATGTCGTACAGAGAGGGTACAGTCTAAAGAGTGTCGTAAAGAGAGGGTACAGTCTAAAGAGTGTCGTACAGAGAGGGTACAGTCTAAAGAGAGGGTACAGTCCTAAAGAGAGTACAGTCTAAAAGTGTCGTAAAGAGAGGGTACAGTCTAAAGAGTGTCGTACAGAGAGGGTACAGTCTAAAGAGAGGGTACAGTCTAAAGAGTGTCGTAAAGAGAGGGTACAATCCTAGAGTAAGAGAGGTTGCAGTCTAAAGAGAGGGTACAGTCTAAAGAGTGTCGTAAAGAGAGGTACAGTCTAAAGAATGTCGTAAAGAGAGGGTACAGTCTAAAGAATGTCGTAAAGAGAGGGTACAGTCTAAAGATTGTCGTAAAGAGAGGGTACAGTCTAAAGAGAGGGTACAGTCCTAAAGAGAGGGTACAGTCCTAAAGAGTGTCATAAAGAGAGGTACAGTCCTAACGAGAGGGTACAGTCTAAAGAGAGGGTACAGTCTAAAAGAGTGTCGTAAAGAGAGGGTACCTTCAGTGTCCTAAAGAGAGGGTACATTCCTAAAGAATGTCTACAGAGAGGGTACAGTCTAAAGAGTGTCGTAAGAGAGGGTACAGTCCTAAAGAGTGTCGTAAAGAGAGGGTACAGTCTAAGAGAGGTACAGTCTAAAGAGAGGGTACAGTCTAAAGAATGTCGTAAGAGAGGGTACAGTCTAAAGAGTGTCGTAATGAGAGGGTACAGTCCTAAAGAGTGTCTAAGAGAGGGTACAGTCTAAAAGTGTCGTAAAGACAGGTACATTCTAAAGAGTGTCGTACAGAGAGGTACAGTCTAAAGAGTGTCTAAAGAGTGGGTACAGTCCTAAGAGTGTCGTACAGAGGGTACAGTCTAAAGAGAGGTGCAGTCTAAAGAGTGTCGTAAAGACAGGGTACAGTCTAAAGAGTGTCGTACAGAGAGGGTACAGTCTAAAAGAGTGTCGTAAAGAGAGGGTACATTCTAAAGAGTGTCGTACAGAGAGGGTACAGTCTAAAGAGAGGTACAGTCTAAAGAGTGTCGTAAAGAGAGGTACAATCTAAAGAGTGTCGTACAGAGAGGTTGCAGTCCTAAAGAGAGGGGTACAGTCCTAAAGAGTGTCGTAAAGAGAGGGTACAGTCTAAAGAATGTCGTAAAGAGAGGGTCCAGTCTAAAGAATGTCGTAAAGAGAGGGTACAGTCCTAAAGAGGGTACAGTCTAAAGAGAGGGTACAGTCTAAAGAGTGTCATTAAGAGAGGTACAGTCTAACGAGAGGTACAGTCCTAAGAGAGGTCCAGTCTAAAGAGTGTCGTAAAGAGGGTACCTTCATAAAGAGTGTCCTAAAGAGAGTGTACAGTCTAAAGAGGGTACAGTCCTAAAGAGAGGTACAGTCCTAAAAGGGTACAGTCGTAAAGAGAGTGTACAGTCTAAAGAGAGGGTACAGTCTAAAAGAGTGTACAGTCTAAAGAGAGGGTACAGTCCTAAAATGTACAGTCTAAAGAGAGTGTACAGTCCTAAAGAGAGGGTACAGTCGTAAAGAGTGTACAGTCTAAAGAGAGGGTACAGTCCTAAAAGAGTGTCGTAAAGAGAGGTACAATCCTAACAGGTTGCAGTCTAAAGAGAGGGTACAGTCCTAAAGAATGTCGTAAAGAGAGGTACAGTCCTAAGAGAGGGTACAGTCCTAAAGAGAGGTACAGTCTAAAGAGTGTCATTAAGAGAGGGTACAGTCTAAAGAGGTACAGTCTAAAGAGAGGGTCAGTCTAAAGAGTGTCGTAAAGAGAGGGTACCTTCAGTGTCCTAAAGAGTACAGTCCTAAAGAATGTCGTACAGAGAGGGTACAGTCTAAAGAGTGTCGTAAAGAGAGGGTACAGTCTAAAGAAGTGTCGTAAAGAGAGGTACAGTCCTAAAGAGAGGTACAGTCTAAAGAGGTACAGTCTAAAAGTGTCGTAAAGAGAGGGTACAGTCTAAAGAGTGTCTAAAGTGGGTATAGTATTAAAGAGTGTCGTAAGAGAGGGCACAGTCCTAAAGAGAGGGTATCGTCATAAAAAGTGTCGTAAAGAGAGGGTACAGTCTAAAGAGTGTGTACAGTCCTAAAGAGTGTCTAAGAGTGGGTACAGTCCTAAAGAGTGTCGTAAGAGGTACAGTCCTAAAGAGAGGGTACAGTCTAAAGTGTCGTAAAGACAGGGTACAGTCCTAAAGAGTGTCGTACAGAGAGGGTACAGTCTAAAGAGTGTCGTAAAAGAGGGTACATTCCTAAAAGTGTCGTACAGAGAGGTACAGTCTAAAGAGGGTACAGTCTAAAGTGTCGTAAAGAGGGTACAGTCCTAAAGAGAGGGTACAGTCTAAAGAGTGTCATAAAAGAGGTACAGTCCTAAAAGAAGTACAGTCTAAAAGAGGGTCACAGTGTCGTAAAGAGGGTACCGTCATAAAGAGTGTCGTAAAAGAGGGTACAGTCTAAAGAATGTCGTACAGAGAGGGTACAGTCCTAAAGAGTGTCGTAAAGAGAGGGTACAGTCTAAAGAGTGTCGTACAGAGAGGGTACAGTCTAAAGAGAGGTACAGTCTAAAGAGGGTACAGTCTAAAGAGTGTAAAGAGAGGGTACAGTCTAAAAGATGTCAGAGAGGGTACAGTCTAAAGAGAGGTACAGTCTAAAAGAGTGTCGTAAAGAGAGGGTACAATCCTAGAAGTGTCGTACAGAGAGGTTACAGTCCTAAAGAGAGGTACAGTCTAAAGAGTGTCAGTAAAGAGAGGGTACAGTCCTAAAGAAAGAGGGTACAGTCTAAAAATGTCGTAAAGAGAGGTACAGTCCTAAAGATTGTCGTAAAGAGAGGGTACAGTCCTAAAGAGGTACAGTCTAAAGAGGTACAGTCTAAAAGAGTGTCATAAAAGAGGGTACAGTCTAAAGAGTGTCGTACAGAGAGGTACAGTCCTAAAGAGAGGGTGCAGTCCTAAAGAGTGTCGTAAAGACAGGGTACAGTCCTAAAGAGTACAGAGGGTACAGTCTAAAGAGTGTCGAGAGAGGGTACATTCCTAAAGAGTGTCGTACAGAGAGGGTACAGTCTAAAGAGGGTACAGTCTAAAGAGTGGGTACAGAGGTACAAAGAGTGTCGTACAGAGAGGTTGCAGTCCTAAGAGAGGGTACAGTCTAAAAGAGTGTCGTAAAGAGAGGGTACAGTCTAAAGAATGTCGTAAAGAGAGGGTACAGTCTAAAGAATGTCGTAAAGAGAGGGTACAGTCCTAAAGATTGTCGTAAAGAGAGGTACAGTCTAAAGAGAGTGTACAGTCTAAAGAGGGTCAGTCCTAAAGAGGTACAGTCTAAAGAGTGTCGTAAAGACAGGGTACAGTAAACAGTGTCGTAAAGAGAGTACAGTCCCAAGAGAGTGTACAGTCCTAAAGAGAGGGTACAGTCTAAAGAGTGTCGTAAAGAGAGGTTACACTCTAAAGAATGTCGTAAAAGAGGTACAGTCCTAAAGAATGTCTTAAGAGAGGGTACCGTCCTAAAGAATGTCGTAAAGAGGGTCCAGTCCTAAAGAGTGTCGTAAAGAGAGGGTACAGTCCTAAAGAGAGGTACAGTCCTAAAGAGAGGGTACAGTCTAAAGAATGTCGTAAGAGAGGGTACAGTCTAAAAAGAGTGTCGTAAAGAGAGGTTACAGTCCTAAAGAATGTCGTAAAGAGAGGGTACAGTCCTAAAGAGTGTCGTAAGAGAGGTACAGTCTAAAGAGGGTACAGTCCTAAAAGAGGTACAGTCCTAAAGAGTGTCATAAAGAGAGGGTACAGTCTAAAGAGAGGGTCAGTCAGTGTCGTAAAAAGGGTACCTTCATAAAGAGTGTCGTAAAGAGAGGGTACAGTCTAAAGAATGTCGTACAGAGAGGGTACAGTCCTAAAGAGTGTCGTAAGAGAGGGTACAGTCCTAAAGAGTGTCGTAAAAGAGGGTACAGTCTAAAGAGAGGGTGTACAGTCCTAAAGAGGTACAGTCTAAAAGAATGTCGTAAAGAGAGGGTACAGTCTAAAGAGAGGGTACAGTCTAAAGAGGGTACAGTCCTAAAGAGTGTCATTAAGAGGGTACAGTCTAACGAGAGGTACAGTCTAAAGAGAGGGTCCAGTCCTAAAGAGTGTCGTAAAAGAGAGGGTACCTTCATAAAGAGTGTCCTAAAGAGAGGGTACAGTCCTAAAGAATGTCGTACAGAGAGGGTACAGTCCTAAAGAGTGTCATAAAGAGAGGGTACAGTCTAAAGAGTGTCGTAAAGAGGGTACAGTCTAAGAGGTACAGTCTAAAGAGAGGGTACAGTCTAAAGAGTGTCGTAAAGAGGGTACAGTCCTAAAAGTGTCTAAAGAGTGGGTACAGTCCTAAAGAGTGTCGTAAAGAGGGTACAGTCCTAAAGAAGTATCGTCATAAAGTGTCTAAAGAGAGGGTACAGTCCTAAAGAGTGTCGTAAAGAGAGGGTACATTCTAAAGAGTGTCGTACAGAGAGGGTACAGTCCTAAAGAGGTACAGTCTAAAAGTAAAGAGAGGTACAATCCTAGAGTGTCGTACAGAGAGGTTGCAGTCCTAAAGAGAGGGTACAAAAGTGTCGTAAAGAGAGAGGGTACAGTCTAAAGAATGTCGTAAAGAGAGGGTCCAGTCTAAAGAGTGTCGTAAGAGAGGGTACAGTCCTAAAGAGGGTACAGTCCTAAAGAGAGGTACAGTCCTAAAGAGTGTCATTAAGAGAGGTACAGTCTAAGAGAGGGTACAGTCCTAAAAGAGGGTCCAGTCTAAAAGAGTGTCGTAAAGAGAGGGTACCTTCATAAAGAGTGTCCTAAAGAGAGTGTACAGTCCTAAAGAGAAGTACAGTCTAAAGAGAGGGTACAGTCCTAAAGAGAGGGTACAGTCTAAAAGAGTGTACAGTCCTAAAGAGAGGGTACAGTCTAAAGAGAGTGTACAGTCCTAAAGAGAGGTACAGTCTAAAGAGTGTCGTAAAGAGAGGGTACAGTCTAAAAGAGTGTACAGTCTAAAGAGAGGTACAGTCTAAAGAGAGTGTACAGTCTAAAGAGAGGTACAGTCTAAAAGAGTGTCGTAAGAGAGGTACAATCCTAGAGTGTCGTACAGAGAGGTTGCAGTCCTAAAGAGAGGGTACAGTCTAAAGAATGTCGTAAAGAGAGGGTACAGTCCTAAAGAGTGTACAGTCTAAAGAGAGGTACAGTCCTAAAGAGTGTCATTAAGAGAGGGTACAGTCTAACGAGAGGGTACAGTCTAAAAGAGGGTCAGTCTAAAGAGTGGGTAAACAGTACCTTCATAAAAGAGTGTCCTAAAGAGAGGGTACAGTCTAAAGAATGTCGTACAGAGAGGGTACAGTCTAAAGAGTGTCGTAAAGAGGGTACAGTCTAAAGAGTGTCGTAAAGAGAGGGTACAGTCTAAAAGAGGGTACAGTCCTAAAGAGGGTACAGTCTAAAGAGTGTCGTAAAGAGAGGGTACAGTCTAAAGAGTGTCCTAAAAAGAGGGTATAGTATTAAAGAGTGTCGTACAGAGGGCACAGTCTAAAGAGAGGGTATCGTCATAAAGAGTGTCGTAAAGAGAGGGTACAGTCCTAAAGAGTGTCGTACAGAGAGGGTACAGTCTAAAGAGTGTCCTAAAGAGTGGGTACAGTCTAAAGAGTGTCGTACAGAGAGGGTACAGTCTAAAGAGAGGGTGCAGTCTAAAGAGTGTCGTAAAGACAGGGTACAGTCTAAAAGAGTGTCGTACAGAGAGGGTACAGTCTAAAGAGTGTCGTAAAGAGAGGTACATTCTAAAGAGTGTCGTACAGAGAGGTACAGTCCTAAAGAGAGGGTACAGTCTAAAGAGTAAAAGAGGGTACAGTCTAAAGAGAGGGTACAGTCTAAAGAGTGTCATAAAGAGAGGGTACAGTCTAAAGAGAGTACAGTAAAGAGAGGGTCCAGTCTAAAGAGTGTCGTAAAGAGAGGGTACAGTCATAAAGAGTGTCGTAAAAAGGGTACAGTCTAAAGAATGTCGTAAGAGAGGGTACAGTCTAAAGAGTGTCGTAAAAGAGAGGTACAGTCCTAAAAAGAGTGTCGTACAGAGGGTACAGTCTAAAAGAGTGTACAGTCTAAAGAGAGGGTACAGTCTAAAGAGTGTCGTAAAGAGAGAGGTACATTCTAAAGAGTGTCGTACAGGTACAGTCTAAAGAGAGGGTACAGTCTAAAAGAGTAAGAGAGGTACAATCCTAAAGTGTCGTACAGAGAGGTTGCAGTCCTAAAGAGAGGGTACAGTCTAAAGTGTCGTAAGAGAGGGTACAGTCTAAAGAAGTAAAAGAGAGGTCAGTCTAAAGAATGTCGTAAAGAGAGGGTACAGTCTAAAGATTGTCAGTAAGAGAGGGTACAGTCTAAAGAGTGTCAGTCTAAAGAGAGGGTACAGTCTAAAGAGTGTCATAAAGAGAGGGTACAGTCTAAAGAGTGTCGTACAGAGAGGTACAGTCCTAAAGAGAGGGTGCAGTCTAAAAAGAGTGTCGTAAAGACAGGGTACAGTCCTAAAGAGTGTCGTACAGAGAGGGTACAGTCTAAAGAGTGTCGTAAAGAGAGGGTACATTCTAAAGAGTGTCGTACAGAGAGGGTACAGTCTAAAGAGGGTACAGTCTAAAAGAGTGTCGTAAAGAGAGGTACAATCCTAGAGTGTCGTACAGAGAGGTTGCAGTCCTAAGAGAGGGTACAGTCCTAAAGAGTGTCGTAAAGAGAGGTACAGTCTAAAGAATGTCGTAAAGAGAGGGTCAGTCTAAAGAATGTCGTAAGAGAGGGTACAGTCCTAAAGATTGTCGTAAAGAAGGGTACAGTCCTAAAAGAGTGTACAGTCTAAAGAGAGGGTACAGTCTAAAGAGAGGGTACAGTCTAAAGAGTGTCGTAAAGACAGGGTACAGCCTTAAAGTGTCGTAAAGAGAGGGTACAGTCCCAAAGAGAGTGTACAGTCCTACAGAGAGGGTACAGTCCTAAAGAGTGTCGTAAAGAGAGGTTACACTCTAAAGAATGTCGTAAAGCGAGGTACAGTCTAAAGAATGTCTTAAGAGAGGTACAGTCCTAAAGAGTGTCGTAAAGAGAGGTACAGTCCTAAAGAGTGTCGTAAAGAGAGGGTACAGTCCTAAAGAGAGGGTACAGTCCTAAAGAGAGGGTACAGTCCTAAGAGTGTCGTAAAGAGAGGGTACAGTCTAAAGAGTGTCGTAAAGAGAGGTTACAGTCTAAAGAATGTCGTAAAGAGAGGGTACAGTCCTAAAGAGTGTCGTAAAGAGAGGGTACAGTCTAAAGAGAGGTACAGTCCTAAAGAGAGGTACAGTCTAAAGAGTGTCATAAAGAGAGGGTACAGTCTAAAAAAGGTCCAGTCTAAAGAGTGTCGTACAGTACCTTCTAAAGAATGTCGTAAAGAGAGGGTACACAGTCGTACAGAGAGGTACAGTCTAAAGAGTGTCGTAAAGAGGGTACAGTCTAAAGAGTGTCGTAAAGAGAGGGTACAGTCCTAAAGAGAGGGTGTACAGTCCTAAAGAGAGGTACAGTCTAAAGAATGTCGTAAAGAGGGTACAGTCTAAAGAGAGGGTACAGTCTAAAGAGAGGGTACAGTCTAAAAGTGTCATTAAGAGAGGGTACAGTCCTAACGAGAGGTACAGTCTAAAGAGAGGGTCCAGTCTAAAGAGTGTCGTAAAGAGAGGGTACCTTCATAAAGAGTGTCCTAAGAGAGGGTACAGTCTAAAGAATGTCGTACAGAGAGGTACAGTCTAAAGAGTGTAAAAGAGGGTACAGTCTAAAGAGTGTCGTAAAGAGAGGGTACAGTCTAAAGAGGTACAGTCCTAAAGAGAGGGTACAGTCTAAAGAGTGTCGTAAAGAGAGGGTACAGTCTAAAGAGTGTCCTAAAGAGTGGGTATAGTATTAAAGAGTGTCGTAAGAGAGGGCACAGTCCTAAAGAGAGAGGTATCGTCATAAAGAGTGTCGTAAGAGAGGGTACAGTCCTAAAGAGTGTCGTACAGAGAGGTACAGTCTAAAAGTGTCTAAAGTGGGTACAGTCCTAAAGTGTCGTACAGAGAGGGTACAGTCCTAAAGAGAGGGTACAGTCTAAAAGTGTCGTAAAGTACAGTCTAAAGTGTCGTACAGAGAGGGTACAGTCCTAAAGAGTGTCGTAAAGAGGGTACATTCCTAAAGAGTGTCGTACAGAGAGGGTACAGTCCTAAAGAGAGGTACAGTCCTAAAAGTGTCGTAAAGAGAGGGTACAGTCTAAAGAGAGGGTACAGTCTAAAGAGTGTCATAAAGAAGGGTACAGTCCTAAGAGTACAGTCTAAAGAGAGGTCAGTCTAAAAGTGTCGTAAAGAGAGGGTACAGTCCTAAGAGAGGTACAGTCTAAAGAATGTCGTACAGAGAGGTACAGTCCTAAAAAGTGTCGTAAAGAGAGGTACAGTCTAAAAAGTACAGAGAGGGTACAGTCTAAAGAGAGGGTACAGTCCTAAAAGAGGTACAGTCTAAAAGAGAGGGTACATTCCTAAGAGAGGGTACAGTCTAAAAGAGAGGGTACAGTCTAAAGAGTGTCGTAAAGAGGGTACAATCTAGAGTGTCGTACAGAGAGGGTTGCAGTCTAAAGAGTACAGTCTAAAGAGTGTCGTAAAGAGAGGTACAGTCTAAAGAATGTCGTAAAGAGAGGGTCCAGTCTAAAGAATGTCGTAAAGAGAGGGTACAGTCTAAAGATTGTCGTAAAGAGAGGGTACAGTCCTAAAGAGAGGGTACAGTCTAAAAGAGGTACAGTCAGTGTCATAAAGAGAGGGTACAGTCCTAAAGAGTGTCGTACAGAGGGTACAGTCCTAAAGAGAGGGTGCAGTCTAAAGAGTGTCGTAAAGACAGGGTACAGTCTAAAGAGTGTCGTAAGAGAGGTACACTAAAGAGTGTCGTAAAGAGGGTACATTCTAAAAGAGTGTCGTACAGAGAGGTACAGTCTAAAGAGAGGGTACAGTCTAAAGAAGTGTACAGTAAAGAGAGGGTACAATCCTAGAGTGTCGTACAGAGAGGTTGCAGTCCTAAAGAGAGGGTACAGTCTAAAGAGTGTCGTAAAGAGAGGGTACAGTCTAAAGAATGTCGTAAAGAGAGGGTCCAGTCTAAAGAATGTCGTAAGAGAGGTACAGTCCTAAAGATTGTCGTAAAGAGAGGGTACAGTCCTAAAGAGAGTGTACAGTCCTAAAAAGAGGTCCAGTCTAAAGAGAGGGTACAGTCCTAAAAGTGTCGTAAAGACAGGGTACAGCCTTAAAGAGTGTCGTAAAGAGAGGGTACAGTCCCAAAGAGAGTGTACAGTCCTACAGAGAGGGTACAGTTCTAAAGAGTGTCGTAAAGAGGGTTACACTCTAAAGAATGTCGTAAGCGAGGTACAGTCTAAAGAATGTCTTAAGAGAGGTACCGTCCTAAAGAATGTCGTAAAGAGAGGTCCAGTCTAAAGAGTGTCGTAAAGAGAGGTACAGTCCTAAAGAGAGGGTACAGTCCTAAAGAGAGGTACAGTCTAAAGAATGTCGTAAGAGAGGGTACAGTCTAAAGAGTGTCGTAAGAGAGGTTACAGTCTAAAGAATGTCGTAAGAGAGGGTACAGTCTAAAGAGTGTCGTAAAGAGAGGGTACAGTCCTAAAGAGAGGGTACAGTCCTAAAGAGAGGTACAGTCTAAGAGTGTCATAAAGAGAGGGTACAGTCTAAAAGAGGGTCAGTCTAAAGAGTGTCGTAAAGAGAGGTACCTTCATAAAAGTGTCGTAAAGAGAGGTACAGTCTAAAGAATGTCGTACAGAGGGTACAGTCTAAAAGTGTCGTAAAGAGAGGGTACAGTCTAAAGAGTGTCGTAAAGAGAGGGTACAGTCTAAAAGAGGTGTACAGTCCTAAAGAGAGGTACAGTCCTAAAGAGTGTCGTAAAGAGAGGGTACAGTCTAAAGAGAGGATACAGTCCTAAAGAGAGTACAGTACTAAAGAGAGGTACCGTCATAAAGAGTGTCCTAAAGAGAGGGTATAGTATTAAAGAGTGTCGTAAAAGAGGGTACAGTCCTAAAGAGAGGTACCGTCATAACAGTGTCGTAAAAGAGGGTACAGTCTAAAAGAGTGTACAGTCTAAGAAAGTACAGTCCTAAAAGAGTGTACAGTCCTAAAGAGGGTACAGTCCTAAAGAGAGGTACAGTCCTAAAAGAGGGTACAGTCGTAAAGAGAGTGTACAGTCCTAAAGAGAGTGTACAGTCCTAAAAAGAGAGTGTACAGTCCTAAAGAGAGGTTCAGTAAACAGTCCTAAAGAGAGGTACAGTCCTAAGAGAGTGTACAGTCCTAAAGAGAGTACAGTCGTAAAAGAGAGTGTACAGTCTAAAGAGAGGGTACAGTCCTAAAGAGTGTCGTAAGAGAGGTACAATCCTAGAGTGTCGTACAGAGAGGTTGCAGTCTAAAGAGAGGTACAGTCTAAACAGTCGTAAAAAGGGTACAGTCTAAAGAATGTCGTAAAGAGAGGGTACAGTCCTAAAGAATGTCGTAAAGAGAGGGTACAGTCCTAAAGATTGTCGTAAAGAGAGGGTACAGTCTAAAGAGAGGGTACAGTCCTAAAGAGGGTACAGTCCTAAAGAGTGTCATAAAGAGGGTACAGTCCTAACGAGAGGTACAGTCCTAAAGAGAGGGTCCAGTCTAAAGAGTGTCGTAAAGAGAGGGTACCTTCATAAAGAGTGTCCTAAAGAGAGGGTACAGTCTAAAGAATGTCGTACAGAGAGGGTACAGTCTAAAGAGTGTCGTAAGAGAGGTACAGTCTAAAGAGTGTCGTAGGTACAGTCTAAGAGGGTACAGTCCTAAAGAGAGGGTACAGTCTAAAGAGTGTCGTAAAGAGGGTACAGTCTAAAAGTGTCTAAAGAGTGGGTATAGTAAAGAGTGTCGTAAAGAGAGGGCACAGTCCTAAAGAGAGTCATAAAGAGTGTCGTAAAGAGAGGGTACAGTCTAAAGAGTGTACAGTCCTAAAGAGAGGTACAGTCTAAAGAATGTGGTAAAGAGAGGGTACAGTCTAAAGAGTGTCGTAAAGAGAGGGTACAGTCTAAAAGAGTGTCGTAAGAGAGGGTACAGTCCTAAAAGTGTCGTAAAGAGAGGTACATTCTAAGAGTGTCGTACAGAGAGGGTACAGTCCTAAAGAGTGTCCTAAAGAGTGGGTACAGTCCTAAAGAGTGTCGTACAGAGAGGGTACAGTCCTAAAGAGAGGGTGCAGTCTAAAGAGTGTCGTAAAGACAGGGTACAGTCCTAAAGAGTGTCGTACAGAGAGGGTACAGTCTAAAGAGTGTCGTAAAGAGAGGGTACATTCTAAAGAGTGTCGTACAGAGAGGGTACAGTCCTAAAGAGAGGTACAGTCTAAAGAGTGTCGTAAAGAGAGGTACAATCCTAGAGTGTCGTACAGAGAGGTTGCAGTCTAAAGAGAGGGTACAGTCCTAAAGAGTGTCGTAAAGAGAGAGGTACAGTCCTAAAGAATGTCGTAAAGAGAGGGTCCAGTCTAAAGAATGTCGTAAAGAGAGGGTACAGTCTAAAGATTGTCGTAAAGAGAGGGTACAGTCCTAAAAGAGGGTACAGTCTAAAGAGAGGGTACAGTCTAAAGAGTGTCATAAAGAGAGGGTACAGTCCTAACGAGAGGGTACAGTCTAAAGAGAGGGTCAGTCTAAAGAGTGTCGTAAAGAGAGGGTACCTTCATAAAGAGTGTCCTAAAGAGAGGGTACAGTCCTAAAGAATGTCGTACAGAGAGGGTACAGTCTAAAGAGTGTCGTAAAGAGGGTACAGTCCTAAAGAGTGTCGTAAAGAGAGAGGTACAGTCTAAAGAGAGGGTACAGTCTAAAGAGAGGTACAGTCTAAAGAGTGTCGTAAAGAGAGGGTACAGTCTAAAGAGTGTCCTAAAGAGTGGGTATAGTATTAAAGAGTGTCGTAAGAGAGGGTACAGTCCTAAAGAGAGGGTATCGTCATAAAGAGTGTCGTAAAAGAGGTACAGTCCTAAAGAGAGTGTACAGTCTAAAGAGAGGTACAGTCTAAAGAATGTGGTAAAGAGAGGGTACAGTCTAAAGAGTGTCGTAAAGAGAGGGTACAGTCTAAAGAGTGTCGTACAGAGAGGGTACAGTCTAAAGAGTGTCGTAAGAGAGGGTACAGTCTAAAGAGTGTCGTAAAGAGAGGGTACAGTCCTAAAGAGAGGGTGTACAGTCCTAAAGAGAGGGTACAGTCCTAAAGAGTGTCGTAAAGAGAGAGGGTACAGTCTAAAGAGAGGATACAGTCTAAAGAGAGTACAGTACTAAAGAGAGGGTACCGTCATAAAGAGTGTCCTAAAGAGAGGGTATAGTATTAAAGAGTGTCGTAAAGAGAGGGTACAGTCCTAAAGAGGGTACCGTCATAAAAGTGTCGTAAAAGAGGGTACAGTCTAAAGAGAGTGTACAGTCCTAAGAGAGGTACAGTCTAAAAGAGTGTACAGTCTAAAGAGGTACAGTCTAAAGAGAGGGTACAGTCTAAAGAGAGGTACAGTCGTAAAGAGAGTGTACAGTCTAAAGAGAGGGTACAGTCTAAAGAGAGTGTACAGTCCTAAAGAGAGGTACAGTCTAAAGAGTGTCGTAAAGAGAGGGTACAGTCTAAAGAGAGTGTACAGTCCTAAAGAGAGGTACAGTCTAAAGAGTGTACAGTCTAAAGAGAGGTACAGTCTACAGTCGTAAAGAGGGTACAAAGAGTGTCGTACAGAGAGGTTACAGTCCTAAAGAGAGGGTACAGTCCTAAAGAGTGTCGTAAAGAGAGGTACAGTCTAAAGAATGTCGTAAGAGAGGGTACAGTCTAAAGAATGTCGTAAAGAGAGGGTACAGTCTAAAGAATGTCGTAAAGAGAGGGTACAGTCCTAAAGATTGTCGTAAAGAGAGGGTACAGTCCTAAAAGAGGGGTACAGTCTAAAGAGGGTACAGTCTAAAAGTGTCATAAAGAGGGTACAGTCCTAACGAGAGGTACAGTCTAAAGAGAGGGTCCAGTCTAAAGAGTGTCGTAAGAGAGGGTACCTTCATAAAGAGTGTCCTAAAGAGAGGGTACAGTCTAAAGAATGTCGTACAGAGAGGTACAGTCTAAAGAGTGTCGTAAAGAGGGTACAGTCCTAAAGAGTGTCGTAAAGAGAGGGTACAGTCCTAAAGAGTACAGTCGTAAAGAGAGGTACAGTCTAAAGAGTGTCGTAAAGAGAGGGTACAGTCCTAAAGAGTGTCTAAAGAGAGGGTATAGTATTAAAGAGTGTCGTAAAGAGGGCACAGTCCTAAAGAGAGGGTATCGTCATAAAGAGTGTCGTAAAGAGAGGGTACAGTCTAAAGAGAGTGTACAGTCTAAAGAGAGGGTACAGTCCTAAAGAATGTGGTAAAGAGAGGGTACAGTCCTAAAGAGTGTCGTAAAGAGAGGGTACAGTCCTAAAAGTGTCGTACAGAGGGTACAGTCCTAAAGAGTGTCGTAAAGAGAGGGTACATTCCTAAAGAGTGTCGTACAGAGAGGTACAGTCCTAAAGAGTGTCTAAAGAGGGTACAGTCCTAAAGAGTGTCGTACAGAGAGGGTACAGTCTAAAGAGGGTGCAGTCTAAAGAGTGTCGTAAAGAGAGGGTACAGTCTAAAGAGTGTCGTACAGAGAGGGTACAGTCTAAAGAGTGTCGTAAAGAGAGGGTACATTCTAAAGAGTGTCGTACAGAGAGGGTACAGTCCTAAAAGAGGGTACAGTCTAAAGAGTGTCGTAAAGAGAGGTACAATCCTAGAGTGTCGTACAGAGAGGTTGCAGTCCTAAAGAGAGGTACAGTCTAAAGAGTGTCGTAAGAGAGGGTACAGTCCTAAAGAATGTCGTAAAGAGAGGGTCAGTCTAAAGAATGTCGTAAGAGAGGGTACAGTCCTAAAGATTGTCGTAAAGAGAGGTACAGTCTAAAGAGAGGTACAGTCCTAAAGAGAGGGTACAGTCCTAAAAGAGTGTCATAAAGAGAGGGTACAGTCTAAAGAGGGTACAGTCTAAAGAGAGGGTCCAGTCTAAAGAGTGTCGTAAAGAGAGGGTACCTTCATAAAGAGTGTCCTAAAGAGAGGGTACAGTCCTAAAGAATGTCGTACAGAGAGGGTACAGTCCTAAAGAGTGTCGTAAAGAGAGGGTACAGTCCTAAAGAGTGTCGTAAAGAGGGTACAGTCCTAAAGAGAGGTACAGTCTAAAGAGAGGGTACAGTCTAAAGAAGTGTCGTAAAGAGAGGTACAGTCTAAAGAGTGTCCTAAAGAGAGGGTATAGTATTAAAGAGTGTCGTAAAGAGAGGGCACAGTCCTAAAGAGAGGTATCGTCATAAAGAGTGTCGTAAAGAGAGGGTACAGTCCTAAAGAGAGTGTACAGTCCTAAAGAGAGGGTACAGTCTAAAGAATGTGGTAAAGAGAGGGTACAGTCCTAAAGAGTGTCGTAAAGAGAGGGTACAGTCTAAAGAGTACAGAGAGGGTACAGTCTAACAGTGTCGTAAAGAGAGGGTACAGTCTAAAGAGTGTAAAGAGAGGGTACAGTCTAAAGAGAGGTGTACAGTCCTAAAGAGAGGGTACAGTCCTAAAGAGTGTCGTAAAGAGAGGGTACAGTCTAAAGAGGTACAGTCCTAAAAGAGAGTACAGTACTAAAGAGAGGGTACCGTCAGTCCTAAAAGAGGGTATAGTAAAGAGTGTCGTAAAGAGAGGGTACAGTCCTAAAGAGAGGGTACCGTCATAAAGAGTGTCGTAAAGAGAGGGTACAGTCCTAAAGAGAGTGTACAGTCCTAAAGAGAGGTACAGTCCTAAAGAAGTGTACAGTCCTAAAGAGAGGGTACAGTCCTAAAGAGAGGGTACAGTCCTAAAGAGGGTACAGTCGTAAAGAGAGTGTACAGTCTAAAGAGAGGGTACAGTCCTAAAGAGAGTGTACAGTCTAAAAGAGGTTCAGTCTAAAGAGTGTCGTAAAGAAGGTACAGTCCTAAGAGAGTGTACAGTCTAAAGAGAGGGTACAGTCGTAAAAGAGTGTCAGTCCTAAAGAGAGGGTACAGTCCTAAAGAGTGTCGTAAAGAGAGGGTACAATCCTAAAGAGTGTCGTAAAGAGAGGTTGCAGTCCTAAAGAGAGGGTACAGTCCTAAAAGAGTGTCGTAAAGAGAGGGTACAGTCCTAAAGAATGTCGTAAAGAGAGGGTCCAGTCCTAAAGAATGTCGTAAAGAGAGGGTACAGTCCTAAAGATTGTCGTAAAGAGAGGGTACAGTCCTAAAGAGAGGGTACAGTCCTAAAAGAGAGGTACAGTCCTAAAAGTGTCATAAAGAGAGGGTACAGTCCTAAAGAGGGTACAGTCCTAAAGAGAGGGTCCAGTCCTAAAGAGTGTCGTAAAGAGAGGGTACCTTCATAAAGAGTGTCCTAAAGAGAGGGTACAGTCCTAAAGAATGTCGTAAAGAGAGGGTACAGTCCTAAAGAGTGTCGTAAAGAGAGGGTACAGTCCTAAAGAGTGTCGTAAAGAGAGGGTACAGTCCTAAAGAGAGGGTACAGTCCTAAAGAGAGGGTACAGTCCTAAAAGAGTGTCGTAAAGAGAGGGTACAGTCCTAAAGAGTGTCTAAAAGAGGTATAGTATTAAAGAGTGTCGTAAAGAGAGGCACAGTCCTAAAGAGAGGGTACAGTCATAAAGAGTGTCGTAAAGAGAGGGTACAGTCCTAAAGAGAGTGTACAGCCCTAAAGAGAGGGTACAGTCCTAAAGAATGTGGTAAAAGAGAGGGTACAGTCCTAAAGAGTGTCGTAAAGAGGGTACAGTCCTAAAAGAGTGGTACAGTACAGTCTAAAGAGTGTCGTAAAGAGAGGGTACATTCTAAAGAGTGTCGTACAGAGAGGGTACAGTCTAAAGAGTGTCCTAAAGAGAGGGTACAGTCCTAAAGAGTAAAGAGAGGGTACAGTCCTAAAGAGAGGGTACAGTCCTAAAGAGTGTCGTAAAGACAGGGTACAGTCCTAAAGAGTGTCGTAAGAGAGGGTACAGTCCTAAAGAGTGTCCCAAAGGGTACAGTCCTAAAGAGTGTAAAGAGAGGGTACACTAAAGAGAGGGTACAGTCTAAAAGAGTGTCGTAAAGAGAGGGTACAGTCCTAGAAAGAGAGGTTGCAGTCCTAAAGAGAGGGTACAGTCCTAAAGAGTGTCGTAAAGAGAGGGTACAGTCCTAAAGAATGTCGTAAAGAGAGGGTCAGTCCTAAAGAATGTCGTAAAGAGAGGGTACAGTCCTAAAGATTGTCGTAAAGAGAGGGTACAGTCCTAAAGAGGGTACAGTCCTAAAGAGAGGTACAGTCTAAAAGTGTCATAAAGAGGGTACAGTCCTAAAGAGGGTACAGTCCTAAAGAGAGGGTCTAAAGAGTGTCGTAAAGAGAGGGTACCTTCATAAAGAGTGTCCTAAAGAGAGGGTACAGTCCTAAAGATGTCGTACAGAGAGGGTACAGTCCTAAAGTAAAGAGGGTACAGTCCTAAAGAGTGTCGTAAAGAGAGGGTACAGTCCTAAAGAGGGTACAGTCCTAAAGAGAGGTACAGTCTAAAGAAGAGAGGGTACAGTCCTAAAGAGAGGGTACAAGAGAGTGTCAGTAAAAGAGGTACAGTCCTAAAGAGAGTACAGTCCTAAAAGAGAGGGTACAGTCCTAAAGAGTGTCGTAAAGAGAGGGTACAGTCATAAAGAGTGTCGTAAAGAGAGGGTACAGTCTAAAGAATGTCGTAAAGAGAGGGTACAGTCTAAAGAGTGTCGTAAAGAGAGGGTACAGTCCTAAAGAGTGTCGTACAGAGAGGGTACAGTCCTAAAGAGGGTCCTAAAGAGAGGGTACAGTCCTAAAGAGTGTCGTAAAGAGAGGGTACAGTCCTAAAGAGTGTCGTACAGAGAGGGTACAGTCCTAAAAGAGGGTACAGTCTAAAGAGAGTAAAGAGAGGGTACATCCTAGAGTGTCGTACAGAGGTTGCAGTCCTAAAGAGAGGGTACAGTCCTAAAGAGTGTCGTAAAGAGAGGGTACAGTCTAAAGAATGTCGTAAAGAGAGGGTCCAGTCTAAAGAATGTCGTAAAGAGAGGGTACAGTCTAAAGATTGTCGTAAAGAGAGGGTACAGTCCTAAAGAGAGGGTACAGTCCTAAAGAGAGGGTACAGTCTAAAGAGTGTCATAAAGAGAGGGTACAGTCCTAAAGAGAGGGTACAGTCTAAAGAGAGGGTACAGTCTAAAAGAGTGTCGTAAAGAGAGGGTACCTTCATAAAGAGTGTCCTAAAGAGGGGTACAGTCCTAAAGAAAAGAGAGGGTACAGTCCTAAAGAGTGTCGTAAAGAGAGGGTACAGTCCTAAAGAGTGTCGTAAAGAGGGTACAGTCCTAAAGAGAGGGTACAGTCTAAAGAGAGGGTACAGTCCTAAAGATGTCGTAAAGAGAGGGTACAGTCCTAAAGAGTGTCGTAAAGAGAGGGTACAGTCCTAAAGAGTGTCGTACAGAGAGGGTACAGTCCTAAAGAGTGTCCTAAAGAGAGGGTACATTCCTAAAGAAAGAGAGGGTACAGTCCTAAAGAGTGTCCTAAAGAGAGGGTACAGTCCTAAAAGTGTCGTACAGAGAGGGTACAGTCCTAAAGAGAGGGTGCAGTCCTAAAAGAGTGTCGTAAAGAGAGGGTACAGTCTAAAGAGTGTCGTACAGAGAGGGTACAGTCCTAAAGAGTGTCGTAAAGAGAGGGTACATTCCTAAAGAGTGTCGTAAGAGAGGGTACAGTCCTAAAGAGAGGGTACAGTCTAAAAGAGAGGGTACAGTCCTAAAGAGAGAGGTGCAGTCCTAAAGAGAGGGTACAGTCGTAAAGAGAGGGTACAGTCCTAAAGAATGTCGTAAAGAGAGGGTACAGTCCTAAAGAATGTCGTAAAGAGAGGGTACAGTCCTAAGAGAGGGTACAGTCCTAAAGAGAGGGTACAGTCCTAAAGAGTGTCATTAAGAGAGGGTACAGTCCTAAGAGAGGGTACAGTCTAAAGAGTGTCGTAAAGAGAGGGTCATAAAGAGTGTCTAAAGAGAGGGTACAGTCCTAAAGAATGTCGTAAGAGAGGGTACAGAGGGTAAAGAGAGGGTACAGTCCTAAAGAGAGGGTACAGTCCTAAAGAGAGGGTACAGTCCTAAAGAGTGTCGTAAAGAGAGGGTACAGTCCTAAAGAGTGTCCTAAAGTGGGTACAGTATTAAAGAGTGTCGTAAAGAGAGGGTACAGTCCTAAAGAGGGTATCGTCATAAAGAGTGTCGTAAAGAGAGGGTACAGTCAGTCCTAAAGAGAGGGTACAGTCCTAAAGAATGTGGTAAAGAGAGGGTACAGTCCTAAAGAGTGTCGTAAAGAGAGGGTACAGTCCTAAAGAGTGTCGTACAGAGAGGGTACAGTCCTAAAAGAGTGTCGTAAAGAGAGTACATTCTAAAGAGTGTCGTAAAGAGAGGGTACAGTCCTAAAGAGTGTCCTAAAGAGGGTACAGTCCTAAAGAGTACAGAGGGTACAGTCCTAAAAAGCAGTCCTAAAGAGTGTCGTAAAGACAGGGTACAGTCCTAAAGAGTGTCGTACAGAGAGGGTACAGTCCTAAAGAGTGTCGTAAAGAGAGGGTACATTCCTAAAGAGTGTCGTACAGAGAGGGTACAGTCCTAAAGAGAGGGTACAGTCCTAAAGAGTGTCGTAAAGAGAGGGTACAATCCTAGAGTGTCGTACAGAGAGGTTGCAGTCCTAAAGAGAGGGTACAGTCCTAAAGAGTGTCGTAAAGAGAGGGTACAGTCCTAAAGAATGTCGTAAAGAGAGGGTCCAGTCCTAAAGAATGTCGTAAAGAGAGGGTACAGTCCTAAAGATTGTCGTAAAGAGAGGGTACAGTCCTAAAGAGAGGGTACAGTCCTAAAGAGAGGGTACAGTCCTAAAGAGTGTCATAAAGAGAGGGTACAGTCCTAACGAGAGGGTACAGTCCTAAAGAGAGGGTCCAGTCCTAAAGAGTGTCGTAAAGAGAGGGTACCTTCATAAAGAGTGTCCTAAAGAGAGGGTACAGTCCTAAAGAGAGGGTACAGTCCTAAAGAATGTCGTACAGAGAGGGTACAGTCCTAAAGAGTGTCGTAAAGAGAGGGTACAGTCCTAAAGAGAGGGTACAGTCTAAAGAGAGTACAGTACTAAAGAGAGGGTCGTCTAAAGAGTGTCTAAAGAGAGGGTACAGTATCCTAAAGAGTGTCGTAAAGAGAGGGTACAGTCCTAAAGAGTGTCGTAAAGAGAGGGTACAGTCCTAAAAGAGTGTCAGTCCTAAAGAGAGGGTACAGTCCTAAAGAGTGTCAGTCCTAAAGAGAACAGTCCTAAAGAGGGTACAGTCCTAAAAGAGGGTACAGTCGTAAAGAGAGGGTACAGTCCTAAAAGAGGGTACAGTCTAAAAGAAAGAGAGGGTACAGTCCTAAAGAGTGTCGTAAAGAGAGGGTACAGTCCTAAAGATGGTACAGAGAGGGTACAGTCTAAAGAGTGTCGTAAAGAGAGGGTACCTTCATAAAGAGTGTCCTAAAGAGAGGGTACAGTCCTAAAGAGAGGGTACAGTCCTAAAGAATGTCGTACAGAGAGGGTACAGTCCTAAAGAGTGTCGTAAAGAGAGGGTACAGTCCTAAAGAGTGTCGTACAGAGAGGGTACAGTCCTAAAGAGTGTCGTAAAGAGAGGGTACATTCCTAAAGAGTGTCGTACAGAGAGGGTACAGTCCTAAAGAGTGTCCTAAAGAGAGGGTACAGTCCTAAAGAGTGTCGTACAGAGAGGGTACAGTCCTAAAGAGAGGGTGCAGTCCTAAAGAGTGTCGTAAAGACAGGGTACAGTCCTAAAGAGTGTCGTACAGAGAGGGTACAGTCCTAAAGAGTGTCGTAAAGAGAGGGTACATTCTAAAGAGTGTACAGAGAGGGTACAGTCCTAAAGAGAGGGTACAGTCCTAAAGAGTGTCGTAAAGAGAGGGTACAACAGTCCTAAAGAGAGGTTGCAGTCCTAAAGAGAGGGTACAGTCCTAAAGAGTGTCGTAAAGAGAGGGTACAGTCCTAAAGAATGTCGTAAAGAGAGGGTCCAGTCCTAAAGATGTCGTAAAGAGAGGGTACAGTCCTAAAAGAGGGTACAGTCCTAAAGAGAGGGTACAGTCCTAAAGAGTGTCATTAAGAGAGGGTACAGTCCTAAAGAGAGGGTACAGTCTAAAGAGTGTCTAAAGAGAGGGTACAGTCAGTGTCCTAAAGAGAGGGTACAGTCCTAAAGAATGTCGTAAGAGAGGGTACAGTCCTAAAGAGTGTCGTAAAGAGAGGGTACAGTCCTAAAAGAGTGTCCTAAAGAGAGGGTACAGTCCTAAAGAGTGTCGTAAAGAGAGGGTACAGTCCTAAAGAGTGTCCTAAAGAGAGGGTACAGTCCTAAAGAGTGTCGTAAAGAGAGGGCACAGTCCTAAAGAGAGGGTAGTCATAAAGAGTCGTAAAGAGAGGGTACAGTCCTAAAGAGAGTGTACAGTCCTAAAGAGAGGGTACAGTCCTAAAGAATGTCGTAAAGAGAGGGTACAGTCCTAAAGAGTGTCGTAAAGAGAGGGTACAGTCCTAAAGAAAGAGAGGGTACAGTCCTAAAGAGTGTCGTAAAGAGAGGGTACATTCCTAAAGAGTGTCGTACAGAGAGGGTACAGTCCTAAAGAGTGTCCTAAAGAGTGGGTACAGTCCTAAAGAGTGTCGTACAGAGAGGGTACAGTCCTAAAGAGAGGGTGCAGTCCTAAAGAGTGTCGTAAAGACAGGGTACAGTCCTAAAGAGTGTCGTACAGAGAGGGTACAGTCCTAAAGAGTGTCGTAAAGAGAGGGTACATTCCTAAAGAGTGTCGTACAGAGAGGGTACAGTCCTAAAGAGAGGGTACAGTCCTAAAGAGTGTCGTAAAGAGAGGGTACAATCCTAGAGTGTCGTACAGAGAGGTTGCAGTCCTAAAGAGAGGGTACAGTCCTAAAGAGTGTCGTAAAGAGAGGGTACAGTCCTAAAGAATGTCGTAAAGAGAGGGTCCAGTCCTAAAGAATGTCGTAAAGAGAGGGTACAGTCCTAAAGATTGTCGTAAAGAGAGGGTACAGTCCTAAAGAGAGGGTACAGTCCTAAAGAGAGGGTACAGTCCTAAAGAGTGTCATAAAGAGAGGGTACAGTCCTAAAGAGAGGGTACAGTCCTAAAGAGAGGGTCCAGTCCTAAAGAGTGTCGTAAAGAGAGGGTACCTTCATAAAGAGTGTCCTAAAGAGAGGGTACAGTCCTAAAGAATGTCGTACAGAGAGGGTACAGTCCTAAAGAGTGTCGTAAAGAGAGGGTACAGTCCTAAAGAGTGTCGTAAAGAGAGGGTACAGTCCTAAAGAGAGGGTACAGTCCTAAAGAGAGAGTACAGTACTAAAGAGAGGGTACCGTCATAAAGAGTGTCCTAAAGAGAGGGTATAGTATTAAAGAGTGTCGTAAAGAGAGGGTACAGTCCTAAAGAGAGGGTACCGTCATAAAGAGTGTCGTAAAGAGAGGGTACAGTCCTAAAGAGAGTGTACAGTCCTAAAGAGAGGGTACAGTCCTAAAGAGAGTGTACAGTCCTAAAGAGAGGGTACAGTCCTAAAGAGAGGGTACAGTCCTAAAGAGAGGGTACAGTCCTAAAGAGAGGGTACAGTCCTAAAGAGAGTGTACAGTCCTAAAGAGAGGTTCCAGTCCTAAAGAGTGTCGTAAAGAGAGGGTACAGTCCTAAAGAGAGTGTACAGTCCTAAAGAGAGGGTACAGTCGTAAAGAGAGTGTACAGTCCTAAAGAGAGGGTACAGTCCTAAAGAGTGTCGTAAAGAGAGGGTACAATCCTAGAGTGTCGTACAGAGAGGTTGCAGTCCTAAAGAGAGGGTACAGTCCTAAAGAGTGTCGTAAAGAGAGGGTACAGTCCTAAAGAATGTCGTAAAGAGAGGGTCCAGTCCTAAAGAATGTCGTAAAGAGAGGGTACAGTCCTAAAGATTGTCGTAAAGAGAGGGTACAGTCCTAAAGAGAGGGTACAGTCCTAAAGAGAGGGTACAGTCCTAAAGAGTGTCATAAAGAGAGGGTACAGTCCTAAAGAGGTACAGTAAAGAGAGGGTACAGTCCTAAAGAGTGTAAAGAGAGGGTACCTTCATAAAGAGTGTCCTAAAGAGAGGGTACAGTCCTAAAGAAAAGAGAGGGTACAGTCCTAAAGAGTGTCGTAAAGAGAGGGTACAGTCCTAAAGAGTGTCGTAAAGAGAGGGTCCTAAAAGAGGGTACAGTCCTAAAGAGAGGGTACAGTCCTAAAGAGTGTCGTAAAGAGAGGGTACAGTCCTAAAGAGAGGGTCAGTCCTAAAGAGTGTCGTAAAGAGAGGGTACAGTCCTAAAAGAGTGTCAGTCCTAAAGAGAGGGTACAGTCTAAAGAATGTGGTAAAGAGAGGGTACAGTCCTAAAGAGTGTCGTAAAGAGAGGGTACAGTCCTAAAGAGTGTCGTACAGAGAGGGTACAGTCCTAAAGAGTGTCGTAAAGAGAGGGTACATTCCTAAAGAGTGTCGTACAGAGAGGGTACAGTCCTAAAGAGTGTCCTAAAGAGTGGGTACAGTCCTAAAGAGTGTCGTACAGAGAGGGTACAGTCCTAAAGAGAGGGTGCAGTCCTAAAGAGTGTCGTAAAGACAGGGTACAGTCCTAAAGAAAGAGAGGGTACAGTCCTAAAGAGTGTCGTAAAAGAGAGGGTACAGTCCTAAAGAGTGTCGTACAGAGAGGGTACAGTCCTAAAGAGAGGGTACAGTCCTAAAGAGTGTCGTAAAGAGAGGGTACAACAGAGTGTCTAAAGAGAGGTGCAGTCCTAAAGAGAGGGTACAGTCCTAAAGAGTGTCGTAAAGAGAGGGTACAGTCCTAAAGAATGTCGTAAAGAGAGGGTCCAGTCCTAAAGAATGTCGTAAAGAGAGGGTACAGTCCTAAAGATTGTCGTAAAGAGAGGGTACAGTCCTAAAGAGAGGGTACAGTCCTAAAGAGAGGGTACAGTCCTAAAGAGTGTCATAAAGAGAGGGTACAGTCCTAACGAGAGGGTACAGTCCTAAAGAGAGGGTCCAGTCCTAAAGAGTGTCGTAAAGAGAGGGTACCTTCATAAAGAGTGTCCTAAAGAGAGGGTACAGTCCTAAAGAATGTCGTACAGAGAGGGTACAGTCCTAAAGAGTGTCGTAAAGAGAGGGTACAGTCCTAAAGAGTGTCGTAAAGAGAGGGTACAGTCCTAAAGAGAGGGTACAGTCCTAAAGAGAGGGTACAGTCCTAAAGAGTGTCGTAAAGAGAGGGTACAGTCCTAAAGAGAGGGTACAGTCCTAAAGAGTGTCATAAAGAGAGGGTACAGTCCTAAAGAGAGAGTACAGTCCTAAAGAGAGGGTCCAGTCCTAAAGAGTGTCGTAAAGAGAGGGTACCGTCATAAAGAGTGTCGTAAAGAGAGGGTACAGTCCTAAAGAATGTCGTACAGAGAGGGTACAGTCCTAAAGAGTGTCGTAAAGAGAGGGTACAGTCCTAAAGAGTGTCGTACAGAGAGGGTACAGTCCTAAAGAGAGGGTACAGTCCTAAAGAGAGGGTACAGTCCTAAAGAGTGTCGTAAAGAGAGGGTACATTCCTAAAGAGTGTCGTACAGAGAGGGTACAGTCCTAAAGAGAGGGTACAGTCCTAAAGAGTGTCGTAAAGAGAGGGTACAATCCTAGAGTGTCGTACAGAGAGGTTGCAGTCCTAAAGAGAGGGTACAGTCCTAAAGAGTGTCGTAAAGAGAGGGTACAGTCCTAAAGAATGTCGTAAAGAGAGGGTCCAGTCCTAAAGAATGTCGTAAAGAGAGGGTACAGTCCTAAAGATTGTCGTAAAGAGAGGGTACAGTCCTAAAGAGAGGGTACAGTCCTAAAGAGAGGGTACAGTCCTAAAGAGTGTCATAAAGAGAGGGTACAGTCCTAACGAGAGGGTACAGTCCTAAAGAGAGGGTCCAGTCCTAAAGAGTGTCGTAAAGAGAGGGTACCTTCATAAAGAGTGTCCTAAAGAGAGGGTACAGTCCTAAAGAATGTCGTACAGAGAGGGTACAGTCCTAAAGAGTGTCGTAAAGAGAGGGTACAGTCCTAAAGAGTGTCGTAAAGAGAGGGTACAGTCCTAAAGAGAGGGTACAGTCCTAAAGAGAGGGTACAGTCCTAAAGAATGTCGTACAGAGAGGGTACAGTCCTAAAGAGTGTCGTAAAGAGAGGGTACAGTCCTAAAGAGTGTCGTACAGAGAGGGTACAGTCCTAAAGAGTGTCGTAAAGAGAGGGTACATTCCTAAAGAGTGTCGTACAGAGAGGGTACAGTCCTAAAGAGTGTCCTAAAGAGTGGGTACAGTCCTAAAGAGTGTCGTACAGAGAGGGTACAGTCCTAAAGAGAGGGTGCAGTCCTAAAGAGTGTCGTAAAGACAGGGTACAGTCCTAAAGAGTGTCGTACAGAGAGGGTACAGTCCTAAAGAGTGTCGTAAAGAGAGGGTACATTCCTAAAGAGTGTCGTACAGAGAGGGTACAGTCCTAAAGAGAGGGTACAGTCCTAAAGAGTGTCGTAAAGAGAGGGTACAGTCCTAAAGAGAGGTTGCAGTCCTAAAGAGAGGGTACAGTCCTAAAGAGTGTCGTAAAGAGAGGGTACAGTCCTAAAGAATGTCGTAAAGAGAGGGTCCAGTCCTAAAGAATGTCGTAAAGAGAGGGTACAGTCCTAAAGAGAGGGTACAGTCCTAAAGAGAGGGTACAGTCCTAAAGAGTGTCATAAAGAGAGGGTACAGTCCTAACGAGAGGGTACAGTCCTAAAGAGAGGGTCCAGTCCTAAAGAGTGTCGTAAAGAGAGGGTACCTTCATAAAGAGTGTCCTAAAGAGAGGGTACAGTCCTAAAGAATGTCGTACAGAGAGGGTACAGTCCTAAAGAGTGTCGTAAAGAGAGGGTACAGTCCTAAAGAGTGTCGTAAAGAGAGGGTACAGTCCTAAAGAGAGGGTACAGTCCTAAAGAGAGGGTACAGTCCTAAAGAGTGTCGTAAAGAGAGGGTACAGTCCTAAAGAGTGTCCTAAAGAGTGGGTATAGTATTAAAGAGTGTCGTAAAGAGAGGGCACAGTCCTAAAGAGAGGGTATCGTCATAAAGAGTGTCGTAAAGAGAGGGTACAGTCCTAAAGAGAGTGTACAGTCCTAAAGAGAGGGTACAGTCCTAAAGAATGTGGTAAAGAGAGGGTACAGTCCTAAAGAGTGTCGTAAAGAGAGGGTACAGTCCTAAAGAGTGTCGTACAGAGAGGGTACAGTCCTAAAGAGTGTCGTAAAGAGAGGGTACATTCCTAAAGAGTGTCGTACAGAGAGGGTACAGTCCTAAAGAGTGTCGTAAAGAGAGGGTACAGTCCTAAAGAGTGTCGTACAGAGAGGGTACAGTCCTAAAGAGAGGGTACAGTCCTAAAGAGTGTCGTAAAGAGAGGGTACAGTCCTAAAGAATGTCGTAAAGAGAGGGTCCAGTCCTAAAGAATGTCGTAAAGAGAGGGTACAGTCCTAAAGATTGTCGTAAAGAGAGGGTACAGTCCTAAAGAGAGGGTACAGTCCTAAAAGAGGGTACAGTCCTAAAGAGTGTCATAAAGAGAGGGTACAGTCCTAAAGAGAGGGTACAGTCCTAAAGAGAGGGTCCAGTCCTAAAGAGGGTACAGTCTTCATAAAGAGTGTCTAAAGAGAGGGTACAGTCCTAAAGAATGTCGTACAGAGAGGGTACAGTCCTAAAGAGTGTCGTAAAGAGAGGGTACAGTCCTAAAGAGTGTCGTAAAGAGAGGGTACAGTCCTAAAGAGAGGGTACAGTCCTAAAGAGAGGGTACAGTCCTAAAGAGTGTCGTAAAGAGAGGGTACAGTCCTAAAGAGAGGGTACAGTCTAAAGAGTGTCATAAAGAGAGGGTACAGTCCTAAAGAGAGTGTCCTAAAGAGAGGGTCCAGTCCTAAAGAGTGTCGTAAAGAGAGGGTACAGTCATAAAGAGTGTCGTAAAGAGAGGGTACAGTCCTAAAGAAAAGAGAGGGTACAGTCCTAAAGAAGTAAAGAGAGGGTACAGTCCTAAAGAGTGTCGTAAAGAGAGGGTACAGTCCTAAAGAGAGGGTACAGTCCTAAAGAGAGGGTACAGTCCTAAAGAGTGGTAAGAGAGGGTACATTCCTAAAGAAAGAGAGGGTACAGTCCTAAAGAGAGGGTACAGTCCTAAAGAGTGTCGTAAAGAGAGGGTACAATCCAGTCCTAAGAGAGGGTTGCAGTCCTAAAGAGAGGGTACAGTCCTAAAGAGTGTCGTAAAGAGAGGGTACAGTCCTAAAGAATGTCGTAAAGAGAGGGTCCAGTCCTAAAGAATGTCGTAAAGAGAGGGTACAGTCCTAAAGATTGTCGTAAAGAGAGGGTACAGTCCTAAAGAGAGGGTACAGTCCTAAAGAGAGGGTACAGTCCTAAAGAGTGTCATAAAGAGAGGGTACAGTCCTAACGAGAGGGTACAGTCCTAAAGAGAGGTCCAGTCCTAAAGAGTGTCTAAAGAGAGTACCTTCATAAAGAGTGTCCTAAAGAGAGGGTACAGTCCTAAAGAATGTCGTAAAGAGAGGGTACAGTCCTAAAGAGTGTCGTAAAGAGAGGGTACAGTCCTAAAGAGTGTCGTAAAGAGAGGGTACAGTCCTAAAGAGAGGGTACAGTCCTAAAGAGAGGGTACAGTCCTAAAGAATGTCGTAAAGAGAGGGTACAGTCCTAAAGAGTGTCGTAAAGAGAGGGTACAGTCCTAAAGAGTGTCGTAAAGAGAGGGTACAGTCCTAAAGAATGTCGTAAAGAGAGGGTACATTCCTAAAGAGTCGTAAAGAGAGGGTACAGTCCTAAAGAGAAAGAGAGGGTACAGTCCTAAAGAGTGTCGTACAGAGAGGGTACAGTCCTAAAGAGTGTCGTAAAGAGAGGGTACAGTCCTAAAGAGTGTCGTACAGAGAGGGTACAGTCCTAAAGAGTGTCCTAAAGAGTGGGTACAGTCCTAAAGAGTGTCGTACAGAGAGGGTACAGTCCTAAAGAGAGGGTGCAGTCCTAAAGAGTGTCGTAAAGACAGGGTACAGTCCTAAAGAGTGTCGTACAGAGAGGGTACAGTCCTAAAGAGTGTCGTAAAGAGAGGGTACATTCCTAAAGAGTGTCGTACAGAGAGGGTACAGTCCTAAAGAGAGGGTACAGTCCTAAAGAGTGTCGTAAAGAGAGGGTACAATCCTAGAGTGTCGTACAGAGAGGTTGCAGTCCTAAAGAGAGGGTACAGTCCTAAAGAGTGTCGTAAAGAGAGGGTACAGTCCTAAAGAATGTCGTAAAGAGAGGGTCCAGTCCTAAAGAATGTCGTAAAGAGAGGGTACAGTCCTAAAGAGGGTCAGTCCTAAAGAGAGGGTACAGTCCTAAAGAGTGTCATAAAGAGAGGGTACAGTCCTAACGAGAGGGTACAGTCCTAAAGAGAGGGTCCAGTCCTAAAGAGTGTCGTAAAGAGAGGGTACCTTCATAAAGAGTGTCCTAAAGAGAGGGTACAGTCCTAAAGAATGTCGTACAGAGAGGGTACAGTCCTAAAGAGTGTCGTAAAGAGAGGGTACAGTCCTAAAGAGTGTCGTAAAGAGAGGGTACAGTCCTAAAGAGAGGGTACAGTCCTAAAGAGAGGGTACAGTCCTAAAGAGTGTCGTAAAGAGAGGGTACAGTCCTAAAGAGTGTCCTAAAGAGTGGGTATAGTATTAAAGAGTGTCGTAAAGAGAGGGCACAGTCCTAAAGAGAGGGTATCGTCATAAAGAGTGTCGTAAAGAGAGGGTACAGTCCTAAAGAGTGTCGTACAGAGAGGGTACAGTCCTAAAGAGTGTCCTAAAGAGTGGGTACAGTCCTAAAGAGTGTCGTACAGAGAGGGTACAGTCCTAAAGAGAGGGTGCAGTCCTAAAGAGTGTCGTAAAGAGAGGGTACAGTCCTAAAGAGTGTCGTAAAGAGAGGGTACAGTCCTAAAGAGAGGGTACAGTCCTAAAGAGTGTCATAAAGAGAGGGTACAGTCCTAAAGAGAGAGTACAGTCCTAAAGAGAGGGTCCAGTCCTAAAGAGTGTAGTAAAGAGAGGGTACAGTCCTAAAGATGTCGTAAAGAGAGGGTCCAGTCCTAAAGAATGTCGTAAAGAGAGGGTACAGTCCTAAAGATTGTCGTAAAGAGAGGGTACAGTCCTAAAGAGAGTGTACAGTCCTAAAGAGAGGGTCCAGTCCTAAAGAGAGGGTACAGTCCTAAAAGTAAAGAGGGTACAGTCCTAAAGAGTGTCGTAAAGAGAGGGTACAGTCCCAAAGAGAGTGTACAGTCCTACAGAGAGGGTACAGTCCTAAAGAGTGTCAGTAAAGAGAGGGTACAGTCCTAAAGATGTCGTAAAGAGGGTACAGTCCTAAAGAATGTCTTAAGAGAGGGTACCGTCCTAAAGAATGTCGTAAAGAGAGGGTCCAGTCCTAAAGAGTGTCGTAAAGAGAGGGTACAGTCCTAAAGAGAGGGTACAGTCCTAAAGAGAGGGTACAGTCCTAAAGAATGTCGTAAAGAGAGGGTACAGTCCTAAAGAGTGTCGTAAAGAGAGGGTACAGTCCTAAAGAATGTCGTAAAGAGAGGGTACAGTCCTAAAGAGTGTCGTAAAGAGAGGGTACAGTCCTAAAGAGAGGGTACAGTCCTAAAGAGAGGGTACAGTCCTAAAGAGTGTCATAAAGAGAGGGTACAGTCCTAAAGAGAGGGTCCAGTCCTAAAGAGTGTCGTAAAGAGAGGGTACCTTCATAAAGAGTGTCGTAAAGAGAGGGTACAGTCCTAAAGAATGTCGTACAGAGAGGGTACAGTCCTAAAGAGTGTCGTAAAGAGAGGGTACAGTCCTAAAGAGTGTCGTAAAGAGAGGGTACAGTCCTAAAGAGAGGATACAGTCCTAAAGAGAGAGTACAGTACTAAAGAGAGGGTACCGTCATAAAGAGTGTCCTAAAGAGAGGGTATAGTATTAAAGAGTGTCGTAAAGAGAGGGTACAGTCCTAAAGAGAGGGTACAGTCTAAAGAGTGTCGTAAAAAGAGAGGGTACAGTCCTAAAGAGTGTACAGTCCTAAAGAGAGGGTACAGTCCTAAAGAGAGTGTACAGTCCTAAAAGAGAGGGTACAGTCCTAAAGAGGGTACAGTCCTAAAAGAGTAAAAGAGAGTGTACAGTCCTAAAGAGAGGGTACAGTCCTAAAAGAGTGAGTCCTAAAGAGGGTCCAGTCCTAAAGAGTGTCGTAAAGAGAGGGTACAGTCCTAAAGAGAGTGTACAGTCTAAAGAGAGGGTACAGTCCTAAAGAGAGTGTACAGTCCTAAAGAGAGGGTACAGTCCTAAAGAGTGTCAGTCCTAAAGAGAGGGTACAGTCCTAAAGAATGTCGTAAAGAGAGGGTACAGTCCTAAAGAAGTAAAGAGAGGGTCCAGTCCTAAAGAGTGTCGTAAAGAGAGGGTACAGTCCTAAAGAATGTCGTAAAGAGAGGGTACAGTCCTAAAGAGAGGGTACAGTCCTAAAGAATGTCATAAAGAGAGGGTACAGTCCTAAAGAATGTCGTAAAGAGAGGGTACAGTCCAAAGAGTGTCGTAAAGAGAGGGTACAGTCCTAAAGAGAGGGTACAGTCCTAAAGAGAGTGTACAGTCCTAAAGAGAGGGTACAGTCCTAAAGAGAGGGTACAGTCCTAAAGAGAGTGTACAGTCCTAAAGAGAGGTTCCAGTCCTAAAGAGTGTCGTAAAGAGAGGGTACAGTCCTAAAGAGAGTGTACAGTCCTAAAGAGAGGGTACAGTCGTAAAGAGAGTGTACAGTCCTAAAGAGAGGGTACAGTCCTAAAGAGAGTGTACAGTCCTAAAGAGAGGTTCCAGTCCTAAAGAATGTCGTAAAGAGAGGGTACAGTCCTAAAGAATGTCGTAAAGAGAGGGTCCAGTCCTAAAGAGTGTCGTAAAGAGAGGGTACAGTCCTAAAGAGTGTCGTAAAGAGAGGGTACAGTCCTAAAGAGAGGGTACAGTCCTAAAGAATGTCATAAAGAGAGGGTACAGTCCTAAAGAATGTCGTAAAGAGAGGGTACAGTCCAAAGAGTGTCGTAAAGAGAGGGTACAGTCCTAAAGAGAGGGTACAGTCCTAAAGAGAGTGTACAGTCCTAAAGAGAGGGTACAGTCCTAAAGAGAGTGTACAGTCCTAAAGAGAGGGTCCAGTCCTAAAGAGAGGGTACAGTCCTAAAGAGTGTCGTAAAGACAGGGTACAGCCTTAAAGAGTGTCGTAAAGAGAGGGTACAGTCCCAAAGAGAGTGTACAGTCCTACAGAGAGGGTACAGTCCTAAAGAGTGTCGTAAAGAGAGTTTACACTCCTAAAGAATGTCGTAAAGAGAGGGTACAGTCCTAAAGAATGTCGTAAAGAGAGGGTACCAGTCCTAAAGAATGTCGTAAAGAGAGGGTCCAGTCCTAAAGAGTGTCGTAAAGAGAGGGTACAGTCCTAAAGAGAGGGTACAGTCCTAAAGAGAGGGTACAGTCCTAAAGAATGTCGTAAAGAGAGGGTACAGTCCTAAAGAGTGTCGTAAAGAGAGGTTACAGTCCTAAAGAATGTCGTAAAGAGAGGGTACAGTCCTAAAGAGTGTCGTAAAGAGAGGGTACAGTCCTAAAGAGAGGGTACAGTCCTAAAGAATGTCGTAAAGAGAGGGTACAGTCCTAAAGAGTGTCGTAAAGAGAGGGTACAGTCCTAAAGAATGTCGTAAAGAGAGGGTACAGTCCTAAAGAGTGTCGTAAAGAGAGGGTACAGTCCTAAAGAGAGTGTACAGTCCTAAAGAGAGGGTACAGTCCTAAAGAGTGTCGTAAAGAGAGGGTACAGTCCTAAAGAGAGGATACAGTCCTAAAGAGAGAGTACAGTACTAAAGAGAGGGTACCGTCATAAAGAGTGTCGTAAAGAGAGGGTACAGTCCTAAAGAGTGTCGTAAAGAGAGGGTACAGTCCTAAAGAGAGGGTACCGTCATAAAGAGTGTCGTAAAGAGAGGGTACAGTCCTAAAGAGAGTGTACAGTCCTAAAGAGAGGGTACAGTCCTAAAGAGAGGGCACAATCCTAAAGAGTGTCGTAAAGAGAGGGTACAGTCCTAAAGAGAGTGTACAGTCCTAAAGAGAGGGTACAGTCCTAAAGAGAGGGTACAGTCCTAAAGAGAGTGTACAGTCCTAAAGAGAGGTTCCAGTCCTAAAGAATGTCGTAAAGAGAGGGTACAGTCCTAAAGAATGTCGTAAAGAGAGGGTACAGTCCTAAAGAGTGTCGTAAAGAGAGGGTACAGTCCTAAAGAGAGGGTACAGTCCTAAAGAAAGAGAGGGTACAGTCCTAAAGAATGTCGTAAAGAGAGGGTACAGTCCAAAGAGTGTCGTAAAGAGAGGGTACAGTCCTAAAGAGAGGGTACAGTCCTAAAGAGAGGGTACAGTCCTAAAGAGAGGGTACAGTCCTAAAAAGAGTGTACAGTCCTAAAGAGAGGGTACAGTCCTAAAGAAGTAAAGAGAGGGTACAGTCCTAAAGAGTGTCGTAAAGAGAGGGTACAGTCCTAAAGAGAGGGTACAGTCCTAAAGAGTGTCGTAAAGAGAGGGTACAGTCCTAAAGAATGTTGTAAAGAGAGGGTACAGTCCTAAAGAATGTAAAGAGAGGGTACAGTCCTAAAGAGTGTCGTAAAGAGAGGGTACAGTCCTAAAGAGAGGGTACAGTCCTAAAGAGTGTCGTAAAGAGAGGGTACAGTCCTAAAGAAAGAGAGGTACAGTCTAAAGAGAGGGTACAGTCCTAAAGAGTGTCGTAAAGAGAGGGTACAGTCCTAAAGAATGTCTTAAGAGAGGGTACAGTCCTAAAGAATGTCGTAAAGAGAGGGTACAGTCCTAAAGAGTGTCGTAAAGAGAGGGTACAGTCCTAAAAGTAAAGAGAGGGTACAGTCCTAAAGAATGTCGTAAAGAGAGGGTACAGTCCTAAAGAGTGAGTAAAGAGAGGGTACAGTCCTAAAGAGAGGGTACAGTCTAAAGAGAGGGTACAGTCCTAAAGAGTGTCGTAAAGAGAGGGTACAGTCCTAAAAGAGTGTCCTAAAGTAAGAGGGTACAGTCCTAAAGATGTCGTAAAGAGAGGGTACAGTCCTAAAGAATGTCGTACAGAGAGGGTACAGTCCTAAAGAGTGTCGTAAAGAGAGGGTACAGTCCTAAAGAGTGTCGTAAAGAGAGGGTACAGTCCTAAAGAGAGGGTACAGTCCTAAAAGAGTGTGTACTAAAGAGAGGGTACAGTCCTAAAGAGTGTCGTAAAGAGAGGGTACAGTCCTAGAGTGTCGTACAGAGAGGGTACAGTCCTAAAGAGAGGGTACAGTCCTAAAGAGTGTCGTAAAGAGAGGGTACAGTCCTAAAGAGAGTGTACAGTCCTAAAGAGAGGGTACAGTCCTAAAGAGTGTCGTAAAGAGAGGGTACACTCCTAAAGAGAGGGTACAGTCGTAAAAGAGGGTACAGTCCTAAAGAGAGGGTACAGTCCTAAAGAGAGTACAGTCCTAAAGAGAGGGTACAGTCCTAAAGAGTGTCGTAAAGAGAGGGTACAGTCCTAAAAGAGTGTCAGTCCTAAAGAGAGGGTACAGTCCTAAAAGAGTGTCAGTCCTAAAGAGAGGGTACAGTCCTAAAAGAGTGTACAGTCCTAAAGAGAGGGTACAGTCCTAAAGAATGTCGTAAAGAGAGGGTACAGTCCTAAAGATGTCGTAAAGAGAGGGTACAGTCCTAAAGAGTGTCGTAAAGAGAGGGTACAGTCCTAAAGAGTGTCGTAAAGAGAGGGTACAGTCCTAAAGAGAGGGTACAGTCCTAAAAAGTGTCAAAAGAGAGGGTACAGTCCTAAAGAATGTCGTAAAGAGAGGGTACAGTCAAAAGAGTGTCTAAAGAGAGGGTACAGTCCTAAAGAGGGTACAGTCCTAAAGAGAGGGTACAGTCCTAAAAGAGTGTACAGTCCTAAAGAGAGGGTACAGTCCTAAAGAGTGTCAGTCCTAAAGAGAGGGTACAGTCCTAAAGAGTGTCGTAAAGAGAGGGTACAGTCCTAAAGAGTGTCCTAAAAGAGTCGTAAAGAGGTACAGTCCTAAAGAGAGGGTACAGTCCTAAGAGAGTGTACAGTCCTAAAGAGAGGGTACAGTCCTAAAGAATGTCGTAAAGAGAGGGTACAGTCCTAAAGAGTAAAGAGAGGGTACAGTCCTAAAGAGTGTCGTAAAGAGAGGGTACAGTCCTAAAGAGAGGGTACAGTCCTAAAGAATGTCAGTCCTAAAAAGAGAGGGTACAGTCCTAAAGATGTCGTAAAGAGAGGGTACAGTCCAAAGAATGTCGTAAAGAGAGGGTACAGTCCTAAAGAGAGGGTACAGTCCTAAAGAGAGTGTACAGTCCTAAAGAGAGGGTACAGTCCTAAAGAGAGTGTCAGTCCTAAAGAGAGGGTACAGTCCTAAAGAGAGGGTACAGTCCTAAAGAGTGGGTAAAGACAGGGTACAGCCTAAAGAGTGTCGTAAAGAGAGGGTACAGTCCTAAAGAGTGTACAGTCCTAAAGAGAGGGTACAGTCCTAAAGAGGTACAGTCCTAAAAAGTCGTAAAGAGGGTACAGTCCTAAAGAATGTCGTAAAGAGAGGGTACAGTCCTAAAGAATGTCTTAAGAGAGGGTACAGTCCTAAAGAAGGTAAAGAGAGGGTACAGTCCTAAAGAGTGTCGTAAAGAGAGGGTACAGTCCTAAAAGAGGGTACAGTCCTAAAGAGAGGGTACAGTCTAAAGAATGTCGTAAAGAGAGGGTACAGTCCTAAAGAGTGTCGTAAAGAGAGGGTACAGTCCTAAAGAATGAGAGGGTACAGTCCTAAAGAGTGTCGTAAAGAGAGGGTACAGTCCTAAAGAGAGGGTACAGTCCTAAAGAATGTCGTAAAGAGAGGGTACAGTCCTAAAGAGTGTCGTAAAGAGAGGGTACAGTCCTAAAGAGAGGGTACAGTCCTAAAGAGTGTCGTAAAGAGAGGGTACAGTCCTAAAGAGAGGTGTACAGTCCTAAAGAGAGGGTACAGTCCTAAAGAGTGTCGTAAAGAGAGGGTACAGTCCTAAAGAGAGGGTACAGTCCTAAAGAAGAGTACAGTACTAAAGAGAGGGTACAGTCAAAAGAGTGTCCTAAAGAGAGGGTACAGTATTAAAGAGTGTCGTAAAGAGAGGGTACAGTCCTAAAGAGAGGGTACAGTCATAAAGAGTGTCCTAAAGAGAGGGTACAGTCCTAAAGAGAGTGTACAGTCCTAAAGAGAGGGTACAGTCCTAAAAAGAGAGGGCACAGTCCTAAAGAGTGTCAGTAAAGAGAGGGTACAGTCCTAAAGAAGTCCTAAAGAGTGTACAGTCCTAAAGAGAGGGTACAGTCCTAAAAGAGTGTACAGTCTAAAGAGAGGGTACAGTCCTAAAGAATGTCGTAAAGAGAGGGTACAGTCCTAAAGAATGTCGTAAAGAGAGGGTACAGTCCTAAAGAGTGTCGTAAAGAGAGGGTACAGTCCTAAAGAGAGGGTACAGTCCTAAAGAATGTCGTAAAGAGAGGGTACAGTCCTAAAGAATGTCGTAAAGAGAGGGTACAGTCCTAAAGAGTGTCGTAAAGAGAGGGTACAGTCCTAAAGAGAGGGTACAGTCCTAAAGAGAGTGTACAGTCCTAAAGAGAGGGTACAGTCCTAAAGAGAGTGTACAGTCCTAAAGAGAGGGTCCAGTCCTAAAGAATGTCGTAAAGAGAGGGTACAGTCCTAAAGAGTGTCGTAAAGAGAGTACAGGAGGGTACAGTCCTAAAGAGTGTCGTAAAGAGAGGGTACAGTCCTAAAGAATGTCTTAAGAGAGGGTACAGTCCTAAAGAATGTCGTAAAGAGAGGGTACAGTCCTAAAGAGTGTCGTAAAGAGAGGGTACAGTCCTAAAGAGAGGGTACAGTCCTAAAGAGTGTCATAAAGAGAGGGTACAGTCCTAAAGAGAGAGTACAGTCCTAAAGAGAGGGTACAGTCCTAAAGAGTGTCGTAAAGAGAGGGTACAGTCTAAAGAGAGGGTACAGTCCTAAAGAATGTCGTAAAGAGAGGGTACAGTCCTAAAGAATGTCGTAAAGAGAGTGGGTACAGTCCTAAAGAGGGTACAGTCCTAAAGAATGTCATAAAGAGAGGGTACAGTCCTAAAGAGTGTCTAAAGAGAGGGTACAGTCTAAAGAATGTCGTAAAGAGAGGGTACAGTCCTAAAGAGTGTCGTAAAGAGAGGGTACAGTCCTAAAGAGAGGGTACAGTCCTAAAGAGAGGGTACAGTCCTAAAGAGTGTCGTAAAGAGAGGGTACAGTCCTAAAGAGAGTGTACAGTCCTAAAGAGAGGGTACAGTCCTAAAGAGAGGGTCGTAAAGAAAGAGTGTCCTAAAGAGAGGGTACAGTCCTTAAAGAGAGGGTACAGTCTAAAGAGAGGGTACAGTCCTAAAGAGAGGGTACAGTCCTAAAGAGAGGGTACAGTCCTAAAAGAGTGTCGTAAAGAGAGGGTACAGTCCTAAAGAAGTGTCCTAAAGAGAGGGTACAGTCCTAAAGAGTGTCGTAAAGAGAGGGTACAGTCCTAAAGAGAGGGTACAGTCCTAAAGAGAGGGTCAGTCCTAAAGAGAGGGTACAGTCCTAAAAGTCTAAAGAGGGTACAGTCCTAAAGAATGTCGTAAAGAGAGGGTACAGTCCTAAAGAATGTCGTAAAGAGAGGGTACAGTCCTAAAGAATGTCGTAAAGAGAGGGTACAGTCCTAAAGAGAGGGTAAAGAATGTCATAAAGAGAGGGTACAGTCCTAAAGAATGTCGTAAAGAGAGGGTACAGTCCAAAGAGTGTCGTAAAGAGGGTACAGTCCTAAAGAGAGGGTACAGTCCTAAAGAGAGTGTCAGTCCTAAAGAGAGGGTACAGTCCTAAAAGAGTGTCGTAAAGAGAGGGTACAGTCCTAAAGAGTGTCGTAAAGAGAGGGTACAGTCCTAAAGAGAGGGTACAGTCCTAAAGAGAGGGTACAGTCCTAAAGAGTGTCGTAAAGAGAGGGTACAGTCCTAAAGAATGTCTTAAGAGAGGGTACAGTCCTAAAGAATGTCGTAAAGAGAGGGTCCAGTCCTAAAGAGTGTCGTAAAGAGAGGGTACAGTCCTAAAGAGAGGGTACAGTCCTAAAGAGTGTCGTAAAGAGAGGGTACAGTCCTAAAGAGTGTCGTAAAGAGAGGGTACAGTCCTAAAGAGAGGGTACAGTCCTAAAGAGTGTCGTAAAGAGAGGGTACAGTCCTAAAGAGTGTCTAAAGAGAGGGTACAGTCCTAAAGAGTGTCGTAAAGAGAGGGTACAGTCCTAAAGAGTGTCGTAAAGAGAGGGTACAGTCCTAAAGAGTAAAGAGTACAGTCTAAAGAGTGTCGTAAAGAGAGGGTACAGTCCTAAAGAGTGTCGTAAAGAGAGGGTACAGTCCTAAAGAGAGGGTAAAGAGAGGGTACAGTCCTAAAGAGTGTCATAAAGAGAGGGTACAGTCCTAAAAGAGGTCGTAAAGAGGGTACACCTTCATAAAGAGTGTCAGTCCTAAAGAGAGGGTACAGTCCTAAAAAATGTCGTAAAGAGAGGGTACAGTCCTAAAGAGTGTCGTAAAGAGAGGGTACAGTCCTAAAGAGTGTCGTAAAGAGAGGGTACAGTCCTAAAGAGAGGATACAGTCCTAAAGAGGTACAGTCCTAAAGAGAGGGTACAGTCATAAAGAGTGTCTAAAGAGAGGGTACAGTCCTAAAGAGTCGTAAAGAGAGGGTACAGTCCTAAAGAGAGGGTACAGTCCTAAAGAGTGTCCTAAAGAGAGGGTACAGTCCTAAAGAGTGTACAGTCCTAAAGAGAGGGTACAGTCCTAAAAGAGTACAGTGTCCTAAAGAGAGGGTACAGTCCTAAAAGATGTACAGTCCTAAAGAGAGGGTACAGTCCTAAAGAGTGTCCTAAAGTACAGAGGTACAGTCCTAAAGAGAGGGTACAGTCCTAAAGAGTGTCGTAAAGAGAGGGTACAGTCCTAAAAGAGTGTCGTAAGAGAGGGTACAGTCCTAAAGAGTGTCGTAAAGAGAGGGTACAGTCCTAAAAGAGTGTCAGTCCTAAAGAGAGGGTACAGTCCTAAAGAATGAGTAAAGAGAGGGTACAGTCCTAAAGAATGTCGTAAAGAGAGGGTCCAGTCCTAAAGAGTGTCGTAAAGAGAGGGTACAGTCCTAAAGAGTGTGTAAAGAGAGGGTACAGTCCTAAAGAGAGGGTACAGTCCTAAAGAGTGTCGTAAAGAGAGGGTACAGTCCTAAAGAGTGTCGTAAAGAGAGGGTACAGTCCTAAAGAGTGTCTAAAGAGAGGGTACAGTCCTAAAAGAGTGTCAGTCCTAAAGAGAGGGTACAGTCCTAAAGAGAGGGTACAGTCCTAAAAGAGAGGGTACAGTCCTAAAGAGTGTCGTAAAGAGAGGGTACAGTCCTAAAGAGTGTCGTAAAGAGAGGGTACAGTCCTAAAGAGAGGTGTACAGTCTAAAGAGAGGGTACAGTCCTAAAGAGTGTCGTAAAGAGAGGGTACAGTCCTAAAGAGAGGTACAGTCCTAAAGAGAGGGTACAGTACTAAAGAGAGGGTACAGTCCTAAAGAGTGTCCTAAAGAGAGGGTACAGTCCTAAAGAGTGTCGTAAAGAGAGGGTACAGTCCTAAAGAGAGGGTACAGTCATAAAGAGTGTCGTAAAGAGAGGGTACAGTCCTAAAGAGAGTGTCAGTCCTAAAAGAGAGGGTACAGTCCTAAAGAGATGTCAGTCCTAAAGAGAGGGTACAGTCCTAAAGAGTGTCGTAAAGAGAGGGTACAGTCCTAAAAAGAGAGTGTACAGTCTAAAGAGAGGGTACAGTCCTAAAGAGAGTGTCGTAAAGAGAGGGTACAGTCCTAAAGAGAGGTACAGTCCTAAAGTGTCGTAAAGAGAGGGTACAGTCCTAAAGAGTGTCGTAAAAGAGTCCTAAAGGGTACAGTCTAAAAGAGTGTCAGTCCTAAAGAGAGGGTACAGTCCTAAAGAATGTCGTAAAGAGAGGGTACAGTCCTAAAGAATGTCGTAAAGAGAGGGTACAGTCCTAAAGAGTGTCGTAAAGAGAGGGTACAGTCCTAAAGAGAGGGTACAGTCCTAAAGAGAGGGTACAGTCCTAAAGAGAGGGTACAGTCCTAAAGAGAGTGTACAGTCCTAAAGAGAGGGTACAGTCCTAAAGAATGTCGTAAAGAGAGGGTACAGTCCTAAAGAGTGTCGTAAAGAGAGGGTACAGTCCTAAAGAGAGGGTACAGTCCTAAAGAGTGTCGTAAAGAGAGGGTACAGTCCTAAAGAGTGTCGTAAAGAGAGGGTACAGTCCTAAAGAATGTCGTAAAGAGAGGGTACAGTCCTAAAGAGTGTAAAGAGAGGGTACAGTCCTAAAGAGAGGGTACAGTCCTAAAGAGTGTCGTAAAAAGAGTACAGGTAAAGAGTCCGTAAAAGAGGGTACAGTCCTAAAGAGAGGGTACAGTCCTAAAGAGTGTCGTAAAGAGAGGGTACAGTCCTAAAGAGTGTCTAAAGAGAGGGTACAGTCCTAAAAAGAGAGAGGGTACAGTCCTAAAGAGTGTCATAAAGAGAGGGTACAGTCCTAAAGAATGTCAGAAGAGAGGGTACAGTCCTAAAGAATGTCGTAAAGAGAGGGTACAGTCCTAAAGAGTGTCGTAAAGAGAGGGTACAGTCCTAAAAGAGGTACAGTCCTAAAGAGAGGGTACAGTCCTAAAGAATGTCATAAAAGAGAGGGTACAGTCCTAAAGAAGAGAGGGTACAGTCCTAAAGAGTGTCTAAAGAGAGGGTACAGTCCTAAAGAGTGTCGTAAAGAGAGGGTACAGTCCTAAAGAAGGGTGTCTAAAGAGAGGGTACAGTCCTAAAGAGTGTCGTAAAGAGAGGGTACAGTCCTAAAGAGTGTCGTAAAGAGAGGGTACAGTCCTAAAGAGTGTCAGAAAGAGGGTACAGTCCTAAAGAGAGGGTACAGTCATAAAGAGTGTCCTAAAGAGAGGGTACAGTATTAAAGAGAGAGGGTCCTAAACAGGGTACAGCCTAAAGAGTGTCGTAAAGAGAGGGTACAGTCCTAAAGAGAGTGTACAGTCCTAAAGAGGGTACAGTCCTAAAGAGAGTGTCAGTCCTAAAGAGAGGGTACAGTCCTAAAGAGAGGGTACAGTCTAAAGAGTGTCGTAAAGAGAGGGTACAGTCCTAAAGAGTGTCAGTAAAGAGAGGGTACAGTCCTAAAGAGTGTCGTAAAGAGAGGGTACAGTCCTAAAGAGAGGGTACAGTCCTAAAGAGAGGGTACAGTCTAAAGAGTGTACAGTCCTAAAGAGAGGGTACAGTCCTAAAGAGAGGTGTACAGTCCTAAAGAGAGGGGTACAGTCCTAAAGAAGTCGTAAAGAGAGGGTACAGTCCTAAAGAGTGTCGTAAAGAGAGGGTCCAGTCCTAAAGAGTGTCGTAAAGAGAGGGTACAGTCCTAAAGAATGGTAAAGAGAGGGTACAGTCCTAAAGAGTACAGTCTAAAGAATGTCATAAAGAGAGGGTACAGTCCTAAAGAATGTCAGTAAAGAGAGGGTACAGTCCTAAAGAGTGTCGTAAAGAGAGGGTACAGTCCTAAAGAGTGTCCTAAAGAGAGGTACAGTCTAAAGAGAGGGTACAGTCCTAAAGAGAGGTACAGTCAGTCTAAAGAGAGGGTACAGTCCTAAAGAGTGTCGTAAAGAGAGGGTACAGTCCTAAAGAGAGTGTACAGTCCAGTCCTAAAAGAGTGTCAGTCCTAAAGAGAGGGTACAGTCCTAAAGAGTGTACAGTCCTAAAGAGAGGGTACAGTAAAGAATGTCGTAAAGAGAGGGTACAGTCCCTAAAGAGTGTCGTAAAGAGAGGTTACAGTCCTAAAGAGTGTCGTAAAGAGAGGGTACAGTCCTAAAGAGAGGGTACAGTCCTAAAGAATGTCATAAAGAGAGGGTACAGTCCTAAAGAGTGTCGTAAAGAGAGGGTACAGTCCTAAAAGAAAGAGAGGGTACAGTCCTAAAGAGAGGGTACAGTCCTAAAAGAGTGTACAGTCCTAAAGATGGTAAAGAGGGTACAGTCCTAAAGAGAGTGTACAGTCCTAAAGAGAGGGTACAGTCCTAAAAGAGAGGGTACAGTCCTAAAGAGTGTCGTAAAGAGAGGGTACAGTCCTAAAGAGTGTCGTAAAGAGAGGGTACAGTCCTAAAGAGTGTCGTAAAGAGAGGGTACAGTCCTAAAGAGTGTCAGTCCTAAAGAGAGGGTACAGTCCTAAAGAGAGGGTACAGTCCTAAAGAATGTCGAAAGAGAGGGTACAGTCCTAAAGAGTGTCGTAAAGAGAGGGTACAGTCTAAAGAGTGTCGTAAAGAGAGGGTACAGTCCTAAAGAGAGGGTACAGTCCTAAAGAGAGGGTACAGTCCTAAAAGAGTGTCGAAAAGAGGGTACAGTCCTAAAGAGTGTCGTAAAGAGGGTACAGTCCTAAAGAGTGTAAAGAGAGGGTACAGTCCTAAAGAGAGGGTACAGTCCTAAAGAGAGGGTACAGTCCTAAAGAGTGTCGTAAAGAGAGGGTACAGTCCTAAAGAGTGTCGTAAAGAGAGGGTACAGTCCTAAAGAGTGGTAAAGAGAGGGTACAGTCCTAAAGAAGTGTCGTAAGAGAGGGTACAGTCCTAAAGAGGGTACAGTCCTAAAGAGAGGGTACAGTCCTAAAGAGAGGGTCTAAAGAGAGGGTACAGTCCTAAAGAATGTCGTAAAGAGAGGGTACAGTCCTAAAGAGTGTCGTAAAGAGAGGGTACAGTCCTAAAGAGTGTCGTAAAGAGAGGGTACAGTCCTAAAGTCCTAAAAGAGTGTACAGTCCTAAAGAGAGGGTACAGTCCTAAAGAGTAAAGAGAGGGTACAGTCCTAAAGAGAGTGTACAGTCCTAAAGAGAGGGTACAGTCCTAAAGAGTGTCGTAAAGAGAGGGTACAGTCTAAAGAGTGTCAGTCGTAAAGAGAGGGTACAGTCCTAAAGAATGTCGTAAAGAGAGGGTACAGTCCTAAAGAATGTCTAAAGAGAGGGTACAGTCTAAAGAATGTCGTAAAGAGAGGGTCCAGTCCTAAAGAGTCCTAAAGAGAGGGTACAGTCCTAAAGAGAGGGTAAAGAGTCCTAAAGAATGTCAAAGAGAGGGTACAGTCCTAAAAGAGAGGGTACAGTCCTAAAGAGAGGGTACAGTCCTAAAGAGTGGTAAAGAGAGGGTACAGTCCTAAAGATAGGGTACAGTCCTAAAGAGAGGGTACAGTCCTAAAGAATGTCGTAAAGAGAGGGTACAGTCCTAAAGAGTGTCGTAAAGAGAGGGTACATTCCTAAAGAGTGTCGTACAGAGAGGGTACAGTCCTAAAGAGAGGGTACAGTCCTAAAGAGTGTCGTAAAGAGAGGGTACAGTCCTAAAGAGAGTGTACAGTCCTAAAGAGAGGGTACAGTCCTCAAGAGTGTCGTAAAGAGAGGGTACACTCCTAAAGAGTGTTGTACAGAGAGGGTACAGTCCTAAAGAATGTCGTAAAGAGAGGGTACAGTCCTAAAGAATGTCTTAAGAGAGGGTACCGTCCTAAAGAATGTCGTAAAGAGAGGGTCCAGTCCTAAAGAGTGTCGTAAAGAGAGGGTACAGTCCTAAAGAGAGGGTACAGTCCTAAAGAATGTCATAAAGAGAGGGTACAGTCCTAAAGACTGTCGTAAAGAGAGGGTACAGTCCTAAAGAGAGGGTACAGTCCCAAAGAGTGTCGTAAAGAGAGGGTACAGTCCTAAAGATAGGGTACAGTCCTAAAGAGAGGGTACAGTCCTAAAGAATGTCGTAAAGAGAGGGTACAGTCCTAAAGAGTGTCGTAAAGAGAGGGTACAGTCCTAAAGAGTGTCGTAAAGAGAGGGTACATTCCTAGAGTGTCGTACAGCGAGGGTACAGTCCTAAAGAGAGGGTACAGTCCTAAAGAGTGTCGTAAAGAGAGGGTACAGTCCTAAAGAATGTCGTAAAGAGAGGGTACAGTCCTAAAGAATGTCGTAAAGAGAGGGTACAGTCCTAAAGATTGTCGTAAAGAGAGGGTACAGTCCTAAAGAGAGGGTACAGTCCTAAAGAGAGGGTACAGTCCTAAAGAGTGTCATAAAGAGAGGGTACAGTCCTAACGAGAGGGTACAGTCCTAAAGAGAGGGTCCAGTCCTAAAGAGTGTCGTAAAGAGAGGGTACCTTCATAAAGAGTGTCCTAAAGAGAGGGTACAGTCCTAAAGAATGTCGTACAGAGAGGGTACAGTCCTAAAGAGTGTCGTAAAGAGAGGGTACAGTCCTAAAGAGTGTCGTAAAGAGAGGGTACAGTCCTAAAGAGAGGGTACAGTCCTAAAGAGAGGGTACAGTCCTAAAGAGAGGGTACAGTCCTAAAGAGTGTCGTAAAGAGAGGGTACAGTCCTAAAGAGTAAAGAGAGGGTACAGTCCTAAAGAGTGTCCTAAAGAGAGGGTACAGTCCTAAAGAGTGTCTAAAGAGAGGGTACAGTCCTAAAGAGAGGGTACAGTCCTAAAGAGTGTCGTAAAGAGAGGGTACAGTCCTAAAGAGTGTCGTAAAGAGAGGGTACAGTCCTAAAGAGATGTACAGTCCTAAAGAGAGGGTACAGTCCTAAAGATGTCGTAAAGAGAGGGTACAGTCCTAAAGAGAGGGTACAGTCCTAAAGAGAGGGTACAGTCCTAAAGAGTGTCGTAAAGAGAGGGTACAGTCCTCAAAGAGTGTCGTACAGAGAGGGTACAGTCCTAAAGAGTGTCGTAAAGAGAGGGTACATTCCTAAAGAGTGTCGTAAAGAGAGGGTACAGTCCTAAAGAGAGGGTACAGTCCTAAAGAGTGTCGTAAAGAGAGAGGGTACAGTCCTAAAGAGTGTCAGTAAAGAGAGGTTGCAGTCCTAAAGAGAGGGTACAGTCCTAAAGAGTGTCGTAAAGAGAGGGTACAGTCCTAAAGAATGTCGTAAAGAGAGGTACAGTCCTAAAGAATGTCGTAAAGAGAGGGTACAGTCTAAAGAGTGTCGTAAAGAGAGGGTACAGTCCTAAAGAGAGGGTACAGTCCTAAAGAGAGGGTACAGTCCTAAAGAGTGTCATAAAGAGAGGGTACAGTCCTCGTAAGAGGGTACAGTCCTAAAGAGAGGGTACAGTCTAAAGAGAGTAAAGAGAGGGTACAGTCCTAAAGAAGTAAAGAGAGGGTACAGTCTAAAGAATGTCGTAAGAGAGGGTACAGTCCTAAAGAGTGTCGTAAAGAGAGGGTACAGTCCTAAAGAGAGTGTCAGTCCTAAAGAGAGGGTACAGTCTAAAGAGTGTCGTAAAGAGAGGGTACAGTCCTAAAGAGTGTCCTAAAGAGAGGTATACATCCTTAAAGAGTGTCGTAAAGAGAGGGCACAGTCCTAAAGAGAGGGTATCAGTCATAAAGAGTGTCGTAAAGAGAGGGTACAGTCCTAAAAGAGGTACAGTCTAAAGATGTGGTAAAGAGAGGGTACAGTCCTAAAAAGAGTGTCGTAAAGAGAGGGTACAGTCCTAAAGAGTGTCGTAAAGAGAGGGTACATCCTAAAGAGTACAGAGAGGTCAGTCCTAAAGAGAGGGTACAGTCCTAAAGAATGTCCTAAAGAGAGGGTACAGTCCTAAAGAGAGTGTACAGTCCTAAAGAGAGGGTACAGTCCTAAAGAGTGTCGTAAAGAGAGGGTACAGTCCTAAGAGAGGGTACAGTCCTAAAGAATGTCGTAAAGAGAGGGTACAGTCCTAAAGAATGTCTTAAGAGAGGGTACAGTCCTAAAGAATGTCGTAAAGAGAGGGTCCAGTCCTAAAGAGTGTCGTAAAGAGAGGGTACAGTCCTAAAGAGAGGGTACAGTCTAAAGATGTCATAAAGAGAGGGTACAGTCCTAAAGACTGTCGTAAAGTCCTAAAGAGGGTACAGTCCTAAAGATGTACAGTCCTAAAGAGAGGGTACAGTCCTAAAGAGAGGGTACAGTCCTAAAGAGTGTCGTAAAGTACAGAGGGTACAGTCCTAAAGATAGGGTACAGTCCTAAAAGAGAGGTACAGTCTAAAGAAAAGAGAGGGTACAGTCCTAAAGAGAGTGTACAGTCCTAAAGAGAGGGTACAGTCCTAAAGAGTGTCGTAAAGAGAGGGTACAGTCCTAAAGAGTGTCGTAAAGAGAGGGTACAGTCCTAAAGAATGTCGTAAAGAGAGGGTACAGTCCTAAAGAATGAGAGGGTACAGTCCTAAAGAATGTCGTAAAGAGAGGGTACAGTCCTAAAGAGTGTCGTAAAGAGAGGGTACAGTCCTAAAGAGAGGTACAGTCTAAGAAGAATGTCATAAAGAGAGGGTACAGTCCTAAAGAGTGTCGTAAAGAGAGGGTACAGTCCTAAAGAGAGGGTACAGTCAAAGAGTGTCGTAAAGAGAGGGTACAGTCCTAAAGATAGGGTACAGTCCTAAAGAGAGGGTACAGTCCTAAAGAATGTCGTAAAGAGAGGGTACAGTCCTAAAGAGTGTCGTAAAGAGAGGGTACAGTCCTAAAGAGTGTCGTAAAGAGAGGGTACAGTCCTAAAAGTACAGAGAGGGTACAGTCTAAAGAGAGGGTACAGTCCTAAAGAGTGTCGTAAAGAGAGGGTACAGTCCTAAAGAGGTCGTAAAGAGAGGGTACAGTCCTAAAGAGAGGGTACAGTCCTAAAGAGTGTCGTAAAGAGGGTACAGTCCTAAAGAATGTACAGTACTAAAGAGAGGGTACAGTCCTAAAGAGTGTCTAAAGAGAGGTACAGTATTAAAGAGTGTCGTAAAGAGAGGGTACAGTCCTAAAGAGAGGGTACAGTCATAAAAGAGTGTCCTAAAAGAGGGTACAGTCCTAAAGAGAGGTACAGTCTAAAAGAGGGTACAGTCTAAAGAGAGGGTACAGTCCTAAAAAGAGGGAGTGTCGTAAAGAGGGCAGTCTAAAGAGAGGGTACAGTCCTAAAGAGTGTCTAAAGAGAGGGTACAGTCCTAAAGAAGTAAAGAGAGGGTACAGTCCTAAAGAATGTAAGAGAGGGTACAGTAAAGAGTGTCTAAAGAGAGGGTACAGTCTAAAGAATGTGTAAAGAGAGGGTACAGTCTAAAGAGTAAAGAGAGGGTACAGTCCTAAAGAGTGTCGTACAGAGAGGGTACAGTCCTAAAGAGAGGGTACAGTCCTAAAGAGTGTCGTAAAGAGAGGGTACAGTCCTAAAGAGTGTCGTAAAGAGAGGGTACAGTCCTAAAGAGAGTGTACAGTCCTAAAGAGAGGGTACAGTCCTCAAGAGTGTCGTAAAGAGAGGGAACACTCCTAAAGAGTGTCGTACAGAGAGGGTACAGTCCTAAAGAATGTCGTAAAGAGAGGGTACAGTCCTAAAGAATGTCTTAAGAGAGGGTACCGTCATAAAGAATGTCGTAAAGAGAGGGTCCAGTCCTAAAGAGTCGTAAAAGAGGGTACAGTCCTAAAGAGAGGGTACAGTCCTAAAGAATGTCATAAAGAGAGGGTACAGTCCTAAAGACTGTCGTAAAGAGAGGGTACAGTCCTAAAGAGAGGGTACAGTCCCAAAGAGTGTCGTAAAGAGAGGGTACAGTCCTAAAGATAGGGTACAGTCCTAAAGAGAGGGTACAGTCCTAAAGAGTGTCGTAAAGAGAGGGTACATTCCTAGAGTGTCGTACAGCGAGGGTACAGTCCTAAAGAGAGGGTACAGTCCTAAAGAGTGTCGTAAAGAGAGGGTACCTTCATAAAGAGTGTCGTAAAGAGAGGGTACAGTCCTAAAGATAGGGTACAGTCCTAAAGAGAGGGTACAGTCCTAAAGAATGTTGTAAAGAGAGGGTACAGTCCTAAAGAGTGCCGTAAAGAGAGGGTACATTCCTAAAGAGTGTCGTACAGAGAGGGTACAGTCCTAAAGAGAGGGTACAGTCCTAAAGAGTGTCGTAAAGAGAGGGTACAGTCCTAAAGAGTGTCGTAAAGAGAGGGTACAGTCCTAAAGAGAGTGTACAGTCCTAAAGAGAGGGTACAGTCCTCAAGAGTGTCGTAAAGAGAGGGTACACTCCTAAAGAGTGTTGTACAGAGAGGGTACAGTCCTAAAGAATGTCGTAAAGAGAGGGTACAGTCCTAAAGAATGTCTTAAGAGAGGGTACCGTCCTAAAGAATGTCGTAAAGAGAGGGTCCAGTCCTAAAGAGTGTCGTAAAGAGAGGGTACAGTCCTAAAGAGAGGGTACAGTCCTAAAGAATGTCATAAAGAGAGGGTACAGTCCTAAAGACTGTCGTAAAGAGAGGGTACAGTCCTAAAGAGAGGGTACAGTCCCAAAGAGTGTCGTAAAGAGAGGGTACAGTCCTAAAGAGTGTCGTAAAGAGAGGGTACAGTCCTAAAGAGTGTCGTAAAGAGAGGGTACAGTCCTAAAGAGAGGGTACAGTCCTAAAGAGTGTCGTAAAGAGAGGGTACAGTCCTAAAGCGAGGGTACAGTCCTAAAGAGAGGGTACAGTCCTAAAGAGTGTCGTAAAGAGAGGGTACAGTCCTAAAGAGTGTCGTAAAGAGAGGGTACAGTCCTAAAGAGAGGGTACAGTCCTAAAGAGAGGGTACAGTCCTAAAGAGTGTCGTAAAGAGAGGGTACAGTTCTAAAGAGAGGGTACAGTCCTAAAGAGAGAGTACAGTACTAAAGAGAGGGTACCGTCATAAAGAGTGTCCTAAAGAGAGGGTATAGTATTAAAGAGTGTCGTAAAGATAGGGTACAGTCCTAAAGAGAGGGTACCGTCATAAAGAGTGTCGTAAAGAGAGGGTACAGTCCTAAAGAGAGTGTACAGTCCTAAAGAGAGGGTACAGTCCTAAAGAGTGTCGTAAAGAGAGGGTACAGTCCTAAAGAGTGTCGTAAAGAGAGGGTACAGTCCTAAAGAGAGGTACCTTCAGTGTCCTAAAGAGAGGGTACAGTCCTAAAGAATGTCGTAAGAGAGGGTACAGTCCTAAAGAATGGTAAAGAGAGGGTACAGTCCTAAAGAGTGTCGTAAAGAGAGGGTACAGTCCTAAAGAGGTACAGTCTAAAGAGAGGGTACAGTCCTAAAGAATGTCGTACAGAGAGGGTACAGTCCTAAAGAGTGTCGTAAAGAGAGGGTACAGTCCTAAAGAGTGTCGTACAGAGAGGGTACAGTCCTAAAGAGTGTCGTAAAGAGAGGGTACAGTCCTAAAGAGTGTCGTAAGAGAGGGTACAGTCCTAAAGAGTGTCTAAAGAGAGGGTACAGTCCTAAAGAGTGTCGTACAGAGAGGGTACAGTCCTAAAGAGAGGGTGCAGTCCTAAAGAGTGTCGTAAAGAGAGGGTACAGTCCTAAAGAGTGTCGTACAGAGAGGGTACAGTCCTAAAGAGTGTCGTAAAGAGAGGGTACATTCCTAAAGAGTGTCGTAAGAGAGGGTACAGTCCTAAAGAGAGGGTACAGTCCTAAAGAGTGTCGTAAAGAGGGTACAATCCTAAAGAGAGGTTACAGTCTAAAGAGAGGGTACAGTCCTAAAGAGTGTCGTAAAGAGAGGGTACAGTCCTAAAGAATGTCGTAAAGAGAGGGTACAGTCCTAAAGAATGTCTAAAGAGAGGGTACAGTCTAAAGATTGTCGTAAAGAGAGGGTACAGTCCTAAAGAGAGGGTACAGTCCTAAAGAGAGGGTACAGTCCTAAAGAGTGTCATAAAGAGAGGTACAGTCTAAAGAGAGGGTACAGTCCTAAAGAGAGGGTCCAGTCCTAAAGAGTGTCGTAAAGAGAGGGTACCTTCATAAAGAGTGTCCTAAAGAGAGGGTACAGTCCTAAAGAATGTCGTAAAGAGAGGGTACAGTCCTAAAGAGTGTCGTAAAGAGAGGGTACAGTCCTAAAGAGAGGGTACAGTCCTAAAGAGAGGGTACAGTCCTAAAGAGTGTCGTAAAGAGAGGGTACAGTCCTAAAGAGTGTCCTAAAGAGTGGGTATAGTATTAAAGAGTGTCGTAAAGAGAGGGCACAGTCCTAAAGAGAGGGTATCGTCATAAAGAGTGTCGTAAAGAGAGGGTACAGTCCTAAAGAGAGTGTACAGTCCTAAAGAGAGGGTACAGTCCTAAAGAATGTGGTAAAGAGAGGGTACAGTCCTAAAGAGTGTCGTAAAGAGAGGGTACAGTCCTAAAGAGTGTCGTAAAGAGAGGGTACATTCCTAGAGTGTCGTACAGAGAGGTTACAGTCCTAAATAGAGGGTACAGTCCTAAAGAATGTCGTAAAGAGAGGGTACAGTCCTAAAGAGAGTGTACAGTCCTAAAGAGAGGGTACAGTCCTAAAGAGTGTCGTAAAGAGAGGGTACACTCCTAAAGAGTGTCGTACAGAGAGGGTACAGTCCTAAAGAATGTCGTAAAGAGAGGGTACAGTCCTAAAGAATGTCTTAAGAGTGGGTACCGTCCTAAAGAATGTCGTAAAGAGAGGGTCCAGTCCTAAAGAATGTCATAAAGAGAGGGTACAGTCCTAAAGACTGTCGTAAAGAGAGGGTACAGTCCTAAAGAGAGGGTACAGTCCCAAAGAGTGTCGTAAAGAGAGGGTACAGTCCTAAAGATAGGGTACAGTCCTAAAGAGAGGGTACAGTCCTAAAGAATGTCGTAAAGAGAGGGTACAGTCCTAAAGAGTGTCGTAAAGAGAGGGTACAGTCCTAAAGAGTGTCGTAAAGAGAGGGTACATTCCTAGAGTGTCCTAAAGAGAGGGTACAGTCCTAAAGAGAGGGTACAGTCCTAAAGAGTGTCGTAAAGAGAGGGTACAGTCCTAAAGAGTGTCGTAAAGAGAGGGTACAGTCTAAAGAGTAAAGTACAGTCTAAAGAGAGGGTCATAAACAGTGTCAGTAAAGAGTGTCAGTTCTTAAGAGAGGGTACAGTCCTAAAGAGAGGGTACAGTACTAAAGAGAGGGTACAGTCTAAAGAGTGTCCTAAAGAGAAGGTACAGTCCTAAAGAGTGTCGTAAAGATAGGGTACAGTCCTAAAGAGGGTACAGTCCTAAAGACTGTCGTAAAGAGAGGGTACAGTCCTAAAGAGAGGGTACAGTCCTAAAGAGAGGGTACAGTCCTAAAGAGTGTCGTAAAGAGAGGGTACAGTCCTAAAGAGTGTCGTAAAGAGAGGGTACATTCCTAGAGTGTCGTACAGAGAGGTTACAGTCCTAAAGAGAGGGTACAGTCCTAAAGAGTGTCGTAAAGAGAGGGTACAGTCCTAAAGAATGTCGTAAAGAGAGGGTACAGTCCTAAAGAATGTCGTAAAGAGAGGGTACAGTCCTAAAGAGTGTCGTAAAGAGAGGGTACAGTCCTAAAGAGAGGGTACAGTCCTAAAGAGTGTCGTAAAGAGAGGGTACATTCCTAAAGAGTGTCGTACAGAGAGGGTACAGTCCTAAAGAGAGGGTACAGTCCTAAAGAGTGTCGTAAAGAGAGGGTACAGTCCTAAAGAGTGTCGTAAAGAGAGGGTACAGTCCTAAAGAGTCCTAAAGAGAGGGTACAGTCCTAAAAAGAGGGTACAGTTCTAAAGAGAGGGTACAGTCCTAAAGAGAGTACAGTACTAAAGAGGGTACAGTCATAAAGAGTGTCCTAAAGAGAGGGTACAGTCCTAAAGAGTGTCGTAAAGAGAGGGTACAGTCCTAAAGAGAGGGTACAGTCTAAAGAGTGTCGTAAAGAGAGGGTACAGTCCTAAAGAGAGTGTACAGTCCTAAAGAGAGGGTACAGTCTAAAGAGTGTCTAAAGAGAGGGTACAGTCCTAAAGAGTGTCGTAAAGAGAGGGTACAATCCTAGAGTGTAAAGAGAGGGTACAGTCATAAAGAGTGTCCTAAAGAGAGGGTACAGTCCTAAAGAGTGTCGTAAAGAGAGGGTACAGTCCTAAAGAGTGTCGTAAGAGAGGGTACAGTCCTAAAGAAAGAGAGGGTACAGTCCTAAAGAGAGGTACAGTCCTAAAGAGAGGGTACAGTCCTAAAGAATGTCGTAAGAGAGGGTACAGTCCTAAAGAGTGTCTAAAGAGAGGGTACAGTCCTAAAGAGTCGTACAGAGAGGGTACAGTCCTAAAGAGTGTCGTAAAGAGAGGGTACATTCTAAAGAGTGTCGTACAGAGAGGGTACAGTCTAAAGAGTGTGTCTAAAAGTGGGTACAGTCCTAAAGAGTGTCGTACAGAGAGGGTACAGTCTAAAGAGAGGTGCAGTCTAAAGAGTGTCGTAAAGAGAGGGTACAGTCCTAAAGAGTGTCGTAAAGAGAGGGTACAGTCCTAAAGAGTGTCGTAAAGAGAGGGTACATTCTAAGAGAGTGTCAGTACAGAGAGGGTACAGTCCTAAAGAGAGGGTACAGTCCTAAAGAGTGTCGTAAAGAGACGGTACAGTCCTAAAGAGTGTCGTACAGAGAGGTTGCAGTCCTAAAGAGAGGGTACAGTCCTAAAGAGTGTCGTAAAGAGAGGGTACAGTCCTAAAGAATGTCGTAAAGAGAGGGTACAGTCCTAAAGAATGTCGTAAAGAGAGGGTACAGTCCTAAAGATTGTCGTAAAGAGAGGTACAGTCCTAAAGAGAGGGTACAGTCCTAAAGAGAGGGTACAGTCCTAAAGAGTGTCATAAGAGAGGGTACAGTCTAAAGAGGGTACAGTCCTAAAGAGAGGGTACAGTCCTAAAGAGTGTCGTAAAGAGAGGGTACATAAAGAGTGTCTAAAGAGGGTACAGTCTAAAAAGAGAGAGGGTACAGTCCTAAAGAGTGTCGTAAGAGAGGTACAGTCCTAAAGAGAGGGTACAGTCCTAAAGAGAGGGTACAGTCCTAAAAAGAGAGGGTACAGTCCTAAAGAGTGTCTAAAGAGGTATAGTATTAAAGAGTGTCGTAAAAGAGGGTACAGTCCTAAAGAGAGGGTACAGTCCTAAAGAGTGTCGTAAAGAGAGGGTACAGTCCTAAAGAGAGTGTACAGTCCTAAAGAGAGGGTACAGTCCTAAAGAATGTGGTAAAGAGAGGGTACAGTCCTAAAGAGTGTCGTAAAGAGAGGGTACAGTCCTAAAGAGTGTCGTAAAGAGAGGGTACATTCCTAGAGTGTCGTACAGAGAGGTTACAGTCCTAAATAGAGGGTACAGTCCTAAAGAATGTCGTAAAGAGAGGGTACAGTCCTAAAGAGAGTGTACAGTCCTAAAGAGAGGGTACAGTCCTAAAGAGTGTCGTAAAGAGAGGGTACACTCCTAAAGAGTGTCGTACAGAGAGGGTACAGTCCTAAAGAATGTCGTAAAGAGAGGGTACAGTCCTAAAGAATGTCTTAAGAGTGGGTACCGTCCTAAAGAATGTCGTAAAGAGAGGGTCCAGTCCTAAAGAGTGTCGTAAAGAGAGGGTACAGTCCTAAAGAGAGGGTACAGTCCTAAAGAATGTCATAAAGAGAGGGTACAGTCCTAAAGACTGTCGTAAAGAGAGGGTACAGTCCTAAAGAGAGGGTACAGTCCCAAAGAGTGTCGTAAAGAGAGGGTACAGTCCTAAAGATAGGGTACAGTCCTAAAGAGAGGGTACAGTCCTAAAGAATGTCGTAAAGAGAGGGTACAGTCCTAAAGAGTGTCGTAAAGAGAGGGTACATTCCTAGAGTGTCGTACAGCGAGGGTACAGTCCTAAAGAGAGGGTACAGTCCTAAAGAGTGTCGTAAAGAGAGGGTACAGTCCTAAAGAGTGTCGTAAAGAGAGGGTACAGTCTAACAGTCCTAAAGAGAGGTACAGTCTAAAGAGAGGGTACAGTCATAAAGAGTGTCTAAAGAGAGGGTACAGTCTAAAGAGAGGGTACAGTCCTAAAAGAAGTACAGTACTAAAGAGAGGGTACAGTCTAAAGAGTGTCCTAAAGAGAAGGTATAGTATTAAAGAGTGTCGTAAAGATAGGGTACAGTCCTAAAGAGAGGGTACCGTCATAAAGAGTGTCGTAAAGAGAGGGTACAGTCCTAAAGAGAGTGTACAGTCCTAAAGAGAGGGTACAGTCCTAAAGAGTGTCGTAAAGAGAGGGTACAGTCCTAAAGAGTAAAGAGAGGGTACAGTCCTAAAAGAAAGAGAGGGTGCAGTCCTAAAGAGAGGGTACAGTCCTAAAGAGTGTCGTAAAGAGAGGGTACAGTCCTAAAGAATGTCGTAAAGAGAGGGTCCAGTCCTAAAGAATGTCGTAAAGAGAGGGTCCAGTCCTAAAGAGTGTCGTAAAGAGAGGGTACAGTCCTAAAGAATGTTGTAAAGAGAGGGTACAGTCCTAAAGAGTGTCGTAAAGAGAGGGTACATTCCTAAAGAGTGTCGTACAGAGAGGGTACAGTCCTAAAGAGAGGGTACAGTCCTAAAGAGTGTCGTAAAGAGAGGGTACAGTCCTAAAGAGTGTCGTAAAGAGAGGGTACAGTCCTAAAGAGAGTGTACAGTCCTAAAGAGAGGGTACAGTCCTCAAGAGTGTCGTAAAGAGAGGGAACACTCCTAAAGAGTGTCGTACAGAGAGGGTACAGTCCTAAAGAATGTCGTAAAGAGAGGGTACAGTCCTAAAGAATGTCTTAAGAGAGGGTCCTAAAGAAGTGTCGTAAAGAGAGGGTCCAGTCCTAAAAGAGTGTCGTAAAGAGGGTACAGTCCTAAAGAGAGGGTACAGTCCTAAAGAATGTCATAAAGAGAGGGTACAGTCCTAAAGAATGTCATAAAGAGAGGGTACAGTCCTAAAGACTGTCGTAAAGAGAGGGTACAGTCCTAAAGATAGGGTACAGTCCTAAAGAGAGGGTACAGTCCTAAAGAGTGTCGTAAAGAGAGGGTACATTCCTAGAGTGTCGTACAGCGAGGGTACAGTCCTAAAGAGAGGGTACAGTCCTAAAGAGTGTCGTAAAGAGAGGGTACCTTCATAAAGAGTGTCGTAAAGAGAGGGTACAGTCCTAAAGATAGGGTACAGTCCTAAAGAGAGGGTACAGTCCTAAAGAATGTTGTAAAGAGAGGGTACAGTCCTAAAGAGTGCCGTAAAGAGAGGGTACATTCCTAAAGAGTGTCGTACAGAGAGGGTACAGTCCTAAAGAGAGGGTACAGTCCTAAAGAGTGTCGTAAAGAGAGGGTACAGTCCTAAAGAGTGTCGTAAAGAGAGGGTACAGTCCTAAAGAATGTACAGTCCTAAAGAGAGGGTACAGTCCTAAAGAGTGTCGTAAAGAGAGGGTACAGTCCTAAAGAGTGTTGTACAGAGAGGGTACAGTCTAAAAGAATGTCGTAAAGAGAGGGTACAGTCCTAAAGAATGTCTAAAAGAGGGTACAGTCCTAAAGAATGTCGTAAAAAGAGGGTACAGTCCTAAAGAGTGTCGTAAAGAGAGGGTACAGTCCTAAAGAGAGGGTACAGTCCTAAAGAATGTCATAAAGAGAGAGGTACAGTCCTAAAGACTGTCGTAAAGAGAGGGTACAGTCCTAAAGAGAGGGTACAGTCCCAAAGAGTGTCGTAAAGAGAGGGTACAGTCTAAAGAAGGGTACAGTCCTAAAGAGAGGGTACAGTCCTAAAGAATGTCGTAAAGAGAGGGTACAGTCCTAAAGAGTGTAAAGAGAGGGTACAGTCCTAAAGAGTGTCGTAAAGAGAGGGTACATTCCTAAAGAGTGTCGTAAGAGAGGTACAGTCCTAAAGAGAGGTACAGTCTAAAGAGTGTCGTAAAGAGAGGGTACAGTCCTAAAGAGTAAAGAGAGGGTACAGTCCTAAAAGAGGTGTCTAAAGAGAGGGTACAGTCCTAAAGAGAGGGTACAGTCTAAAGAGAGGGTACAGTCCTAAAGAATGTACAGTACTAAAGAGAGGGTACCGTCAGTGTCTAAAGAGAGGGTACAGTAAAAGAGTGTCTAAAGATAGGGTACAGTCCTAAAGAGAGGGTACCGTCATAAAGAGTGTCGTAAAGAGAGGGTACAGTCCTAAAGAGAGTGTACAGTCCTAAAGAGAGGGTACAGTCCTAAAGAGTGTCGTAAAGAGAGGGTACAGTCCTAAAGAGTGTCGTAAAGAGAGGGTACAATCCTAGAGTGTCGTAAGAGAGGTACAGTCCTAAAGAGAGGGTACAGTCCTAAAGAGTGTTGTAAAGAGAGGGTACAGTCCTAAAGAAAAGAGAGGGTACAGTCCTAAAGAGAGGGTACAGTCAGTGTCGTAAAGAGAGGGTACAGTCCTAAAGAGAGGGTACAGTCCTAAAAAATGTCGTAAAGAGAGGGTACAGTCCTAAAGAGTGTCGTAAATAGAGGGTACAGTCCTAAAGAATGTCGTAAAGAGAGGGTACAGTCCTAAAGAGTGTCGTAAAGAGAGGGTACAGTCCTAAAGAGAGGGTACAGTCCTAAAGAGTGTCATAAAGAGAGGGTACAGTCCTAAAGACTGTCGTAAAGAGAGGGTACAGTCCTAAAGAGAGGGTACAGTCCCAAAGAGTGTCGTAAAGAGAGGGTACAGTCCTAAAGAGAGGTGTCTAAAGAGAGGGTACAGTCCTAAAGAATGTCGTAAAGAGAGGGTACAGTCCTAAAGAGTGTCGTAAAGAGAGGGTACAGTCCTAAAGAGTGTCGTAAAGAGAGGGTACATTCCTAGAAGAGAGGTACAGTCCTAAAGAGAGGGTACAGTCCTAAAGAGTGTCGTAAAGAGAGGGTACCTTTATAAAGAGTGTCGTAAAGAGAGGGTACAGTCCTAAAAAGAGTGTCGTAAAAGAGGGTACAGTCTAAAGAGAGGGTACAGTCCTAAAGAGAGGGTACAGTTCTAAAAGAGGTACAGTCCTAAAGAAGAGTACAGTACTAAAGAGAGGGTAGTCATAAAGAGTGTCTAAAGAGAGGGTACAGTCTAAAGAGTGTCGTAAAGAGAGGGTACAGTCCTAAAGAGAGGGTACAGTCTAAAGAGTGTCGTAAAGAGAGGGTACAGTCTAAAGAGAGTGTACAGTCCTAAAAATAAGTCGTAAAGAGAGGGTACAGTCCTAAAGAGTGTCGTAAAGAGAGGGTACAGTCCTAAAGAGTGTCGTAAAGAGAGGGTACATTCCTAGAGTGTCGTACAGAGGTACAGTCCTAAAGAGAGGGTACAGTCCTAAAGAGTGTCGTAAAGAGAGGGTACCAGTCCTAAAGAGTGTCGTAAAGAGAGGGTACAGTCTAAAGAATGTCGTAAAGAGAGGGTACAGTCCTAAAGAGAGGGTACAGTCTAAAGAGTGTCGTAAAGAGAGGGTACAGTTCTAAAGAGAGGGTACAGTCCTAAAGAGAGGGTACAGTACTAAAGAGAGGTACAGTCCTAAAGAAAGGTATAGAGTGTCGTAAAGAGGTACAGTCCTAAAAGAGAGGGTAGTCATAAAGAGTGTCGTAAAGAGAGGGTACAGTCCTAAAGAATGTCAGTCCTAAAGAGAGGGTACAGTCCTAAAGAGTGTCGTAAAGAGAGGGTACAGTCCTAAAGAGTGTCGTAAAGAGAGGGTACAAGTCTAGAGTGTCGTACAGAGAGGTACAGTCCTAAAGAGAGGGTACAGTCCTAAAGAGTGTCGTAAAGAGAGGGTACAGTCCTAAAGAATGTCGTAAAGAGAGGGTCCAGTCCTAAAGAATGTCGTAAAGAGAGGGTCCAGTCCTAAAGAGTGTCGTAAAGAGAGGGTACAGTCCTAAAGAATGTTGTAAAGAGAGGGTACAGTCTAAAGAGTGTCCTAAAGAGAGGGTACAGTCCTAAAGAGTGTCGTAAGAGAGGGTACAGTCCTAAAAGAGGGTACAGTCCTAAAGAGTGTCGTAAAGAGAGGGTACAGTCTAAAAGAGAGTGTACAGTCCTAAAAGAGGGTACAGTCCTAAAAGAGTGTCGTAAAGAGAGGGAACACTCCTAAAGAAAGAGAGGGTACAGTCCTAAAGAATGTCTTAAGAGAGGGTACAGTCATAAAGAATGTCGTAAAGAGAGGGTACAGTCTAAAGAGTGTCGTAAAGAGAGGGTACAGTCCTAAAGAGAGGGTACAGTCCTAAAGAATGTCATAAAGAGAGGGTACAGTCCTAAAGACTGTCGTAAAGAGAGGGTACAGTCTAAAGAGAGGGTACAGTCCTAAAAGAGTGTCGTAAAGAGAGGGTACAGTCCTAAAAGAGGGTACAGTCCTAAAGAGAGGGTACAGTCCTAAAGAGTGTCGTAAAGAGAGGGTACATTCCTAAGAGTGTCGTACAGAAGGTACAGTCTAAAGAGAGGGTACAGTCCAGTCGTAAAGAGTGTCGTAAAAGAGAGGGTACAGTCCTAAAGAAGGTACAGTCCTAAAGAGAGGGTACAGTCCTAAAGAATGTTGTAAAGAGAGGGTACAGTCCTAAAGAGTGTCGTAAAAGAGAGGTACATTCCTAAAAGTGTCTACAGAGAGGGTACAGTCCTAAAGAGAGGTACAGTCTAAAGAGTGTCGTAAAGAGAGGGTACAGTCTAAAAGAGTGTCGTAAAGAGAGGGTACAGTCTAAAGAGAGTGTACAGTCCTAAAAGAGAGGGTACAGTCCTCAAGAGTGTCGTAAAGAGAGGTACACTCTAAAGAGTACAGAGAGGGTACAGTCTAAAGAATGTCGTAAAGAGAGGGTACAGTCTAAAGAATGTCTTAAGAGAGGGTACAGTCCTAAAGAATGTCGTAAAGAGAGGGTACAGTCCTAAAGAGTGTCGTAAAGAGAGGGTACAGTCCTAAAGAGAGGTACAGTCTAAAGAATGTCATAAAGAGAGGTACAGTCCTAAAGACTGTCGTAAAAGAGAGTGTACAGTCTAAAGAGAGGGTACAGTCCCAAAGTGTCGTAAAGAGAGGTACAGTCCTAAAGATAGGGTCAGTCTAAAGAGAGGGTACAGTCTAAAGAATGTCGTAAAGAGGTACAGTCTAAAGAGTGTCGTAAAGAGAGGGTACAGTCCTAAAGAGTGTCGTAAAGAGAGGGTACATTCCTAGAACAGAGGTACAGTCTAAAGAGAGGTACAGTCTAAAGAGTGTCGTAAAGAGGGGTACAGTCCTAAAGAGTGTCGTAAAGAGAGGTACAGTCCAGTCAGTCTAAAGAGAGGGTACAGTCTAAAGAGTGTCGTAAAGAGAGGGTACAGTTCTAAAAGAGGTACAGTCCTAAAGAAGTACAGTACTAAAGAGAGGGTACAGTCCTAAAGAGTGTCCTAAAGAGAGGGTAACAGTCCTAAAGAGAGGGTACAGTCCTAAAGAGAGGGTACCGTCATAAAGAGTGTCGTAAAGAGAGGGTACAGTCCTAAAGAGAGTGTACAGTCCTAAAGAGAGGGTACAGTCTAAAAGAGTGTCGTAAAGAGAGGGTACAGTCTAAAGAGTGTCGTAAAGAGAGGGTACAATCCTAGAGTGTCGTACAGAGAGGTACAGTCCTAAAGAGAGGTACAGTCCTAAAGAGTGTCGTAAAGAGAGGGTACAGTCCTAAAGAAGTAAAGAGAGGGTACAGTCCTAAAGAATGAGTAAAGAGAGGGTACAGTCCTAAAGAGTGTCGTAAAGAGAGGGTACAGTCCTAAAAGAGGGTACAGTCTAAAAAGTAAAGAGAGGGTACAGTCTAAAGAGTGTCGTAAAGAGAGGGTACAGTCCTAAAAATGTCGTAAAGAGAGGGTACAGTCCTAAAAGAGTGTCGTAAAGAGAGGGTACAGTCCTAAAGAGAGGTACAGTCTAAAAGTGTCATAAAGAGGGTACAGTCCTAAAGACTGTCGTAAAGAGAGGGTACAGTCCTAAAAGAAGGTACAGTCCCAAAGAGTGTCGTAAAGAGAGGGTACAGTCCTAAAGATAGGGTACAGTCCTAAAGAGAGGGTACAGTCCTAAAGAATGTCGTGTACAGTTCTAAAGAGTGTCGTAAAGAGAGGGTACAGTCCTAAAGAGTGTCGTAAAGAGAGGGTACAGTCCTAAAGAGTGTCGTAAAGAGAGGGTACATTCCTAAAGAGGTACAGTCTAAAGAGAGGGTACAGTCCTAAAAAGTAAAGAGAGGTACAGTCCTAAAGAGTGTCGTAAAGAGAGGGTACAGTCCTAAAAGTGTCGTAAAGAGAGGGTACAGTCTAAAGAGAGGTACAGTCTAAAGAGTGTCGTAAAGAGAGGGTACAGTTCTAAAAAGAGGTACAGTCTAAAGAGAGAGTACAGTACTAAAGAGAGGGTACCGTCAGTGTCCTAAAGAGAAGGTATAGTATTAAAGAGTGTCGTAAAGATAGGGTACAGTCCTAAAGAGAGGGTACCGTCATAAAGAGTGTCGTAAAGAGAGGGTACAGTCCTAAAGAGAGTGTACAGTCCTAAAGAATGTCGTAAAGAGAGGGTACAGTCCTAAAGAGTGTCGTAAAGAGAGGGTACAGTCCTAAAGAGTGTCGTAAAGAGAGGGTACATTCCTAGAGTGTCGTACAGCGAGGGTACAGTCCTAAAGAGAGGGTACAGTCCTAAAGAGTGTCGTAAAGAGAGGGTACCTTTATAAAGAGTGTCGTAAAGAGAGGGTACAGTCCTAAAGAGTGTCGTAAAGAGAGGGTACAGTCCTAAAGAGAGGGTACAGTCATAAAGAGTGTCGTAAAGAGAGGGTACAGTTCTAAAGAGAGGGTACAGTCCTAAAGAGAGAGTACAGTACTAAAGAGAGGGTACCGTCATAAAGAGTGTCCTAAAGAGAGGTATAGTAAACAGTGTCTAAAGAGAGGGTACAGTCCTAAAGAGAGGGTACCGTCATAAAGAGTGTCGTAAAGAGAGGGTACAGTCCTAAAGAGAGTGTACAGTCCTAAAGAGAGGGTACAGTCCTAAAGAGTGTCGTAAAGAGAGGGTACAGTCCTAAAGAGTGTCGTAAAGAGAGGGTACAATCCTAGAGTGTCGTACAGAGAGGTTGCAGTCCTAAAGAGAGGGTACAGTCCTAAAGAGTGTCGTAAAGAGAGGGTACAGTCCTAAAGAATGTCGTAAAGAGAGGGTCCAGTCCTAAAGAATGTCGTAAAGAGAGGGTCCAGTCCTAAAGAGTGTCGTAAAGAGAGGGTACAGTCTAAAGAATGTTGTAAAGAGAGGGTACAGTCCTAAAAAGAGAGAGGTACATTCTAAAGAGTGTCGTACAGAGAGGGTACAGTCCTAAAGAGAGGGTACAGTCCTAAACAGTCCGTAAAGAGAGGGTACAGTCCTAAAAAAAGAGGGTACAGTCCTAAAGAGTGTACAGTCCTAAAGAGAGGGTACAGTCCTAAAGAGTGTCGTAAAGAGAGGGAACACTCTAAAGAACAGAGAGGGTACAGTCCTAAAGAATGTCGTAAAGAGAGGGTACAGTCCTAAAGAATGTCTAAAGAGAGGGTACCGTCATAAAGAATGTCGTAAAGAGAGGGTCAGTCCTAAAGAGTGTCGTAAAGAGAGGGTACAGTCTAAAGAGAGGTACAGTCCTAAAGAATGTCATAAAGAGAGGGTACAGTCCTAAAAAGACTGTCGTAAAGAGAGGGTACAGTCCTAAAGAGAGGGTACAGTCCTAAAGAGTGTCGTAAAAGAGAGGGTACAGTCCTAAAGAGGGTACAGTCCTAAGAGAGGGTACAGTCCTAAAGAGTGTCGTAAAGAGAGGGTACAGTCCTAAAGAGTATAAGAGAGGTACAGTCCTAAAGAGAGGGTACAGTCCTAAAGAGTGTCGTAAAGAGAGGGTACCTTCATAAAGAGTGTCGTAAAGAGAGGGTACAGTCCTAAAGATAGGGTACAGTCCTAAAGAGAGGGTACAGTCCTAAAGAATGTTGTAAAGAGAGGGTACAGTCCTAAAGAGTGTCGTAAAGAGAGGGTACATTCCTAAAGAGTGTCGTACAGAGAGGGTACAGTCCTAAAGAGAGGTACAGTCCTAAAATGTCGTAAAGAGAGGGTACAGTCCTAAAGAGTGTCGTAAAGAGAGGGTACAGTCCTAAAGAGAGTGTACAGTCCTAAAGAGAGGGTACAGTCCTCAAGAGTGTCGTAAAGAGAGGGTACACTCCTAAAGAGTGTTGTACAGAGAGGGTACAGTCCTAAAGAATGTCGTAAAGAGAGGGTACAGTCCTAAAGAATGTCTTAAGAGAGGGTACCGTCCTAAAGAATGTCGTAAAGAGAGGGTCCAGTCCTAAAGAGTGTCGTAAAGAGAGGGTACAGTCCTAAAGAGAGGGTACAGTCCTAAAGAATGTCATAAAGAGAGGGTACAGTCCTAAAGACTGTCGTAAAGAGAGGGTACAGTCCTAAAGAGAGGGTACAGTCCCAAAGAGTGTCGTAAAGAGAGGGTACAGTCCTAAAGATAGGGTACAGTCCTAAAGAGAGGGTACAGTCCTAAAGAATGTCGTAAAGAGAGGGTACAGTCCTAAAGAGTGTCGTAAAGAGAGGGTACAGTCCTAAAGAGTGTCGTAAAGAGAGGGTACATTCCTAGAGTGTCGTACAGCGAGGGTACAGTCTAAAAGAGAGGTACAGTCTAAAAGAGTGTCGTAAAAGAGAGGGTACAGTCTAAAGAGTGTCGTAAAGAGAGGGTACAGTCCTAAAGAGTGTACAGTAAAGAGAGGGTACAGTTCTAAAGAAGTACAGTCAGTCAGTACTAAAGAGAGGGTACAGTCATAAAGAGTGTCCTAAAGAGAGGGTACAGTCCTAAAGAGTGTCGTAAAGTAGGGTACAGTCCTAAAGAGGTACAGTCATAAAGAGTGTCGTAAAAAGGGTACAGAGTGTACAGTCTAAAGAGAGGGTACAGTCCTAAAGAGTGTCGTAAAGAGGGTACAGTCCTAAAGAGTGTCGTAAAGAGAGGGTAAAGAGTCCTAAAGAGAGGGTACAGTCTAAAGAGTGTCGTAAGAGAGGGTACAGTCCTAAAGAATGTCGTAAAGAGAGGGTACAGTCCTAAAGAGTGTCGTAAAGAGAGGGTACAGTCCTAAAGAGTGTCGTAAAAGAGAGGGTACAGTCTAAAGAGAGGGTACAGTCCTAAAAAAGAGAGGGTACAGTCCTAAAGAGTGTCGTAAAGAGAGGGTACAGTCCTAAAGAATGTCGTAAAGAGAGGTACAGTCGTAAAGAGAGGTAAGTCCTAAAGAGAGGTACAGTCCTAAAGAGTGTCGTAAAGAGAGGTACAGTCTGTCTAAAGAGAGTACAGTCTAAGAGAGAGGTACAGTCTAAAGAGTGTCGTAAAGAGAGGGTACAGTCCTAAAAGAGGGTACAGTCTAAAGAGAGGGTACAGTCCTAAAGAATGTCGTAAAGAGAGGGTACAGTCCTAAAAGTGTCGTAAAGAGAGGTACAGTCCTAAAGAGAGTAAAGAGAGGTACAGTCCTAAAGAGAGGTACAGTCTAAAGAGAGGTACAGTCCTAAAGAGTGTCGTAAAGAGGGTACAGTCCTAAAGAGTGTCGTAAAGAGAGGGTACAGTCTAAAGTAAAAGGGTACAGTCCTAAAGAGAGGTACAGTCTAAAGAGTGTCAGTTCTAAAGAGAGGGTACAGTCCTAAAGAGTGTCGTAAAGAGAGGGTACAGTCCTAAAGAGAGTGTACAGTCCTAAAGAGAGGTACAGTCTAAAGAGTGTCGTAAAGAGAGGGTACAGTCCTAAAAGTGTCGTAAAGAGAGGGTACAGTCCTAAAGAGTGTCGTAAAGAGAGGTTACAGTCCTAAAGAGAGGGTACAGTCTAAAGAGTGTCGCGAAAGAGAGGGTACAGTCTAAAAGTGTCAAAAAGAGAGGGTACAGTCCTAAAGAAAAAGAGAGGGTACAGTCTAAAGAGTAAAGAGAGGTACAGTCCTAAAGATGTTGTAAAGAGAGGGTACAGTCTAAAGAGTGTCGTAAAGAGAGGGTACATTCCTAAAAGAGTGTCGTAAAGAGAGGGTACAGTCCTAAAGAGAGGTACAGTCCTAAAGTAAAGAGAGGGTACAGTCCTAAAGAGTAAGAGGGTACAGTCCTAAAGAGAGTGTACAGTCCTAAAGAGAGGGTACAGTCCTAAAGAGTGTCGTAAAGAGAGGGTACACTCCTAAAGAGTGTCGTACAGAGAGGGTACAGTCCTAAAGAATGTCGTAAAGAGAGGGTACAGTCCTAAAGAATGTCTTAAGAGAGGGTACCGTCCTAAAGAATGTCGTAAAGAGAGGGTCCAGTCCTAAAGAGTGTCGTAAAGAGAGGGTACAGTCCTAAAGAGAGGTACAGTCTAAAGAATGTCATAAAGAGAGGGTACAGTCTAAAGACTGTCGAAAGAGAGGGTACTAAAGTACTAAAGAGTGTCGTAAAGAGAGGGTACAGTCTAAAGATATGTCAGTCTAAAGAGAGGGTACAGTCCTAAAGAGTGTCGTAAAGAGAGGGTACATTCCTAAAGTACAGAGGTACAGTCCTAAAGAGAGGGTACAGTCCTAAAGAGTGTCGTAAAGAGAGGGTACAGTCCTAAAAGTAAAGGGTACAGTCCTAAAGAGAGGGTACAGTCCTAAGAGAGGTACAGTCCTAAAGAAGTAAAGAGAGGGTACAGTCTAAAGAGTGTCGTAAAGAGAGGGTACATTCCTAAAGAGTGTCGTAAAGAGAGGGTACAGTCCTAAAGAGAGGTACAGTCCTAAAGAAGTGTCGTAAAGAGAGGGTACAGTCCTAAAAGAGTGTCGTAAAGAGAGGGTACAGTCCTAAAGAGTGTACAGTCTAAAGAGAGGGTACAGTCTCAAAAAGAGGGTACACTCTAAAGAGTGTTGTACAGAGAGGGTACAGTCTAAAGAATGTCGTAAAGAGAGGGTACAGTCTAAAGAATGTCTTAAGAGGGTACAGTCTAAAGAATGTCGTAAAGAGAGGGTCCAGTCCTAAAGAGTGTCGTCCTAAAGAGAGGTACAGTCTAAAGAGAGGGTACAGTCCTAAAGAATGTCATAAAGAGAGGGTACAGTCTAAAGACTGTCGTAAAGAGAGGGTACAGTCCTAAAGAGAGGGTACAGTCATAAAGAGTGTCGTAAAGAGAGGTACAGTCCTAAAGAGAGGGTACAGTCCTAAAGAGAGGGTACAGTCCTAAAGAGTAAAGAGAGGGTACAGTCCTAAAGAGTGTCGTAAAGAGAGGGTACAGTCCTAAAGAGTGTCGTAAGAGAGGTACATTCCTAAAGAGTGTCGTACAGAGAGTACAGTCCTAAAGAAGGGTACAGTCCTAAAGAGTGTCGTAAAGAGAGGGTACAGTCCTAAAGAGTGTCGTAAAGAGAGGGTACAGTCCTAAAGAGAGGTACAGTCCTAAAGAGAGGGTACAGTCTAAAGAGTGTCGTAAAGAGAGGGTACAGTTCTAAAGAGAGGTACAGTCCTAAAGAGAGTACAGTACTAAAGAGAGGGTACAGTCATAAAGAGTGTCCTAAAGAGAGGGTATAGTATTAAAGAGTGTCCTAAAGAGGGTACAGTCCTAAAGAGAGGGTCATAAAGAGTGTCTAAAGAGAGGGTACAGTCTAAAGAGAGTGTACAGTCTAAAGAGAGGGTACAGTCCTAAAGAGTGTCGTAAGAGAGTACAGTCCTAAAGAGTGTCGTAAAGAGAGGGTACAATCCTAAAGAGTGTCGTACAGAGAGGTTGCAGTCCTAAAGAGAGGGTACAGTCTAAAGAGTGTCGTAAAGAGAGGGTACAGTCCTAAAGAATGTCGTAAAGAGAGGGTCCAGTCCTAAAGAATGTCGTAAAGAGAGGGTACAGTCCTAAAGAGGGTACAGTCCTAAAGAGAGGGTACAGTCCTAAAGAATGTCGTAAAGAGAGGGTACAGTCTAAAGAGTGTCGTAAAGAGAGGGTACAGTCTAAAGAATGTCGTAAAGAGAGGTACAGTCTAAAGAGTGTCGTAAAGAAGGTACAGTCCTAAAGAGAGGGTACAGTCCTAAAGAGTGTCATAAAGAGAGGGTACAGTCCTAAAGAAGTACAGTCTAAAGAGAGGGTACAGTCCTAAAAGAGTAAAGAGAGGGTACAGTCATAAAGAGTGTCGTAAAGAGAGGGTACAGTCCTAAAGAATGTCGTACAGAGAGGGTACAGTCCTAAAAGTGTCATAAAGAGAGGTACAGTCCTAAAGAGTGTCGTACAGAGAGGGTACAGTCCTAAAGAGAGGTACAGTCTAAAGAGAGGGTACAGTCCTAAAGAGTGTCGTAAAGAGAGGGTACATTCCTAAAGAGAGGGTACAGTCCTAAAAAGTACAGTAAAAGAGGGTCAGTCTAAAGAGTGTCGTAAAGAGAGGGTACAGTCCTAAAGAGTGTCGTAAAGAGAGGGTACAGTCCTAAAGAATGTCGTAAGAGAGGGTACAGTCCTAAAGAGTGTCGTAAAGAGAGGGTACAGTCCTAAAGAGAGAGGGTACAGTCCTAAAAAGGGTACAGTCCTAAAGAGAGGGTACAGTCTAAAAGTGCAGTCCTAAAGAGAGGGTACAGTCCTAAAGAGTGTCAGAGGGTACAGTCTAAAGAATGTCGTAAAGAGAGGGTACAGTCTAAAAGAGTGTCAGTAAAGTACAGTCTAAAGAGAGGGTCCAGTCCTAAAGAATGTCATAAAGAGAGGGTACAGTCCTAAAGACTGTCGTAAAGAGAGGGTACAGTCCTAAAGAGAGGGTACAGTCCCAAAGAGTGTCGTAAAGAGAGGGTACAGTCTAAGTACAGTCTAAAGAGAGGGTACAGTCCTAAAGAGTGTCGTAAAGAGAGGGTACATTCCTAAAGAGAGGGTCAGCAGTCTAAAGAGGGTACAGTCCTAAAAGAGTGTCGTAAAAGAGAGGTACTTCCTAAAGAGTGTCGTAAGAGAGGGTACAGTCCTAAAGAGGGTACAGTCCTAAAGAGAGGGTACAGTCCTAAAGAATGTTGTAAAGAGAGGGTACAGTCCTAAAGAGTGTCGTAAAGAGAGGGTACATTCCTAAAGAGTGTCGTACAGAGAGGGTACAGTCCTAAAGAGAGGGTACAGTCCTAAAGAGTGTCGTAAAGAGGGTACAGTCCTAAAGAGTGTCGTAAAGAGAGGGTACAGTCCTAAAGAGAGTGTACAGTCCTAAAGAGAGGGTACAGTCCTCAAGAGTGTCGTAAAGAGAGGGTACACTCCTAAAGAGTGTTGTACAGAGAGGGTACAGTCCTAAAGAATGTCGTAAAGAGAGGGTACAGTCCTAAAGAATGTCTTAAGAGAGGTACAGTCTAAAGAATGTCGTAAAGAGAGGGTCCAGTCCTAAAGAGTGTCGTAAAAGAGGGTACAGTCCTAAAGAGGGTACAGTCCTAAAGAATGTCATAAAGAGAGGGTACAGTCCTAAAGACTGTCGTAAAGAGAGGGTACAGTCCTAAAGAGAGGGTACAGTCCCAAAGAGTGTCGTAAAGAGAGGGTACAGTCCTAAAGATAGGGTACAGTCCTAAAGAGAGGGTACAGTCTAAAGAATGTCGTAAAGAGAGGGTACAGTCTAAAGAGTGTCGTAAAGAGAGGTACAGTCCTAAAGAGTGTCGTAAAGAGAGGGTACATTCCTAGAAAGAGTACAGTCCTAAGAGAGGGTACAGTCTAAAGAGTGTCGTAAAGAGAGGGTACAGTCCTAAAGAGTGTCGTAAAGAGAGGGTACAGTCCTAAAGAGAGGTACAGTCCTAAAGAGAGGTACAGTCCTAAAGAGTAAAGAGAGGGTACAGTTCTAAAGAGAGGGTACAGTCCTAAAGAGAGGTACAGTACTAAAGAGGTACCGTCATAAAGAGTGTCCTAAAGAGAGGGTACAGTCTAAAGAGTGTCGTAAAGAGAGGGTACAGTCCTAAAAGAGGTACAGTCTAAAGAGTGTCGTAAGAGAGGGTACAGTCCTAAAGAGAGTGTACAGTCCTAAAGAGAGGGTACAGTCTAAAGAGTGTCGTAAAGAGAGGGTACAGTCCTAAAGAGTGTCGTAAAGAGAGGGTACAATCCTAAAGAGAGGTTACAGTCCTAAAGAGAGGGTACAGTCCTAAAAGTGTCGTAAAGAGGGTACAGTCTAAAGAAGTGTCGTAAAGAGAGGGTACAGTCTAAAGAATGTCGTAAAGAGAGAGGTACAGTCTAAAAGTGTCGTAAAGAGAGGTACAGTCCTAAAAGATACAGTCTAAAGAGAGGGTACAGTCCTAAAGAGTGTCGTAAAGAGAGGTACAGTCCTAAAGAGTGTCGTAAAGAGAGGGTACAGTCTAAAGAATGTCTAAAGAGAGGTACAGTCTAAAAGTGTCATAAAGAGGGTACAGTCCTAAAGAGTGTCGTACAGAGAGGTACAGTCCTAAAGAGAGTCTAAAGAGAGGGTACAGTCCTAAAGAGAGGTACAGTCTAAAGAGTGTCTTAAGAGGGTACAGTCATAAAGAATGTCGTAAAGAGAGGGTACAGTCCTAAAGATGTCGTAAAGAGAGGGTACAGTCTAAAGAGAGGGTACAGTCCTAAAGAATGTCATAAGAGAGGGTACAGTCCTAAAACTGTCGTAAAGAGGGTACAGTCCTAAAAGAGGTACAGTCCCAAGAGTGTCGTAAAGAGGGTACAGTCTAAAGAGGGTACAGTCCTAAAGAGAGGGTACAGTCTAAAGAATGTCGTAAAGAGAGGGTACATTCCTAAAGATCGTACAGCGGTACAGTCTAAAAGAGAGGTACAGTCTAAAGAGTGTCGTAAAGAGAGGGTACCTTCATAAAGAGTGTCGTAAAGAGAGGTACAGTCTAAAGATAGGGTACAGTCTAAAGAGAGGTACAGTCCTAAAGAATGTTGTAAAGAGGGTACAGTCTAAAGAGTGTCGTAAAGAGAGGTACATTCTAAAAGTGTCGTACAGAGAGGTACAGTCCTAAAGAGAGGTACAGTCCTAAAGAGTGTCGTAAAGAGAGGGTACAGTCTAAAGAGTGTCGTAAAGAGAGGGTACAGTCCTAAAGAGAGTGTACAGTCCTAAAGAGGGTACAGTCCTAAAGAGTGTCGTAAAGAGAGGGTACACTCTAAAGAGTGTTGTACAGAGAGGGTACAGTCTAAAGAATGTCGTAAAGAGGGTACAGTCTAAAGAATGTCTTAAGAGAGGTACCGTCCTAAAGAATGTCGTAAAGAGAGGGTCAGTCTAAAGAGTGTCGTAAAGAGAGGGTACAGTCCTAAGAGAGGGTCTAAAGAGTGTCATAAAGAGTACAGGTACAGACTGTCTAAAGAGAGGGTACAGTCTAAAAAGGTACAGTCTAAAGAATGTAAAGAGAGGTACAGTCTAAAGTCTAAAGAGAGGTACAGTCCTAAGAGAGGTACAGTCCCAAAAGTGTCAGTCCTAAAGAGGTACAGTCCTAAAGAGAGGGTACAGTCTAAAGAGAGGGTACAGTCTAAAGAATGTCGTAAAGAGGGTACAGTCCTAAAGAGTGTCGTGTACAGTCTAAAGAGAGAGGTACATTCTAAAGAGTGTCGTAAAGAGAGGGTACAGTACAGTCCTAAAAGTGTCGTAAAGAGAGGTACAGTCTAAAGAGTGTCGTAAAGAGAGGTACAGTCCTAAAGAGGTACAGTCCTAAAGAGGGTACAGTCTAAAGAGTGTCGTAAAGAGAGGGTACAGTCTAAAGAGAGGGTACAGTCCTAAAGAGAGTACAGTACTAAAGAGAGGGTACCGTCATAAAGAGTGTCCTAAAGAGAGGGTATAGTATTAAAGTGTCGTAAAGATAGGGTACAGTCCTAAAGAGAGGGTACCGTCATAAAAGTGTCGTAAAGAGAGGGTACAGTCCTAAAGAGAGTGTACAGTCCTAAAGAGAGGGTACAGTCTAAAGAGTGTCGTAAAGAGAGGGTACAGTCTAAAGAGTGTCGTAAAGAGAGGGTACAATCCTAAAGTCGTACAGAGAGGTTGCAGTCCTAAAAGAGGTACAGTCCTAAAGAGTGTCGTAAAGAGAGGGTACAGTCTAAAGAATGTCGTAAAAGAGGTACAGTCCTAAAGAATGTCGTAAAGAGAGGGTCCAGTCCTAAAAGAGTGTAGGGTACAGTCCTAAAGAGGGTGTACAGTCCTAAAGAGAGGTACAGTCTAAAAGAGTGTCGTAAAAGAGGGTACAGTCTAAAAGTAAAGAGAGGGTACAGTCCTAAAGAATGTCGAGAGGTACAGTCTAAAAATAAAGAGGGTACAGTCCTAAAGAGTGTAAAGAGAGGTACAGTCCTAAACAGTACAGTCCTAAAGAGAGGGTACAGTCTAAAGAGTGTCGTAAAGAGGGTACATTCCTAAAAGAGAGGGTACAGTCTAAAGAATGTCGTAAAGAGAGGGTACAGTCTAAAGAGTGTCGTAAAGAGAGGGTACAGTCCTAAAGAGAGGGTACAGTCTAAAGAATGTCGTAAAGAGGGTACAGTCCTAAAACTGTCGTAAAGAGAGTGTACAGTCTAAAGAGAGGTACAGTCCCAAGAGTGTCGTAAAGAGAGGGTACAGTCTAAAGATGTCAGTCCTAAAGAGAGGTACAGTCTAAAGAGTGTCGTAAAGAGGGTACATTCCTAAAGAGGTACAGTCTAAAGAGGGTACAGTCCTAAAGAGTAAAGAGAGGGTACCTTCATAAAGAGTGTCATAAGAGAGGTACAGTCCTAAAGAGGGTACAGTCCTAAAGAGAGGTACAGTCCTAAAGAATGTTGTAAAGAGAGGTACAGTCCTAAACAGTCCTAAAGAGAGGTACATTCTAAAGAGTGTCGTACAGAGAGGTACAGTCCTAAAGAGAGGGTACAGTCTAAAGTAAAGAGGGTACAGTCCTAAAGAGTGTCGTAAAGAGAGGGTACAGTCTAAAGAGAGTGTACAGTCTAAAGAGAGGTACAGTCCTAAAGAGTGTCGTAAAGAGAGGGTACAGTCTAAAAGTGTTGTACAGAGAGGTACAGTCTAAAGAATGTCGTAAAAGAGGTACAGTCCTAAGAATGTCTTAAGAGAGGGTACAGTCCTAAAGATGTCGTAAAGAGAGGGTCCAGTCCTAAAGAGAGGGTACAGTCCTAAAGAGAGGGTACAGTCTAAAAATGTCATAAAGAGAGGGTACAGTCCTAAAGACTGTCGTAAAGAGGGTACAGTCCTAAAAGAGGGTACAGTCCCAAAGAGTGTCGTAAAGAGAGGGTACAGTCTAAAGAGAGTGTCTTAAAGAGAGGTACAGTCTAAAGTGTCGTAAAGAGAGGTACAGTCTAAAAGTGTTGTAAAGAGAGGTACAGTCTAAAGAGTGTCGTAAAAGAGGGTACATTCCTAAAGTACATGTACAGTCCTAAAGAGAGGTACAGTCCTAAAAGTGTCGTAAAGAGAGGGTACAGTCTAAAGAGTGTCGTAAAGAGAGGGTACAGTCTAAAAGAGTACAGTCCTAAAGAGAGGTACAGTCTAAAGAGTGTCGTAAAGAGAGGGTACAGTCTAAAAGAGGTACAGTCTAAAAGAGGGTACAGTCTAAAGAGAGGTCCAGTCTAAAGTGTCTAAAGAGAGGTCCAGTCCAGTGTCGTAAAGAGAGGGTACAGTCTAAAGAGAGGGTACAGTCTAAAGAGTGTCGTAAAGAGAGGGTACAGTCCTGTACAGTCCAAAGAGGTACAGTCTAAAAGTGTCGTAAAGAGAGGGTACAGTCTAAAGAGTGTCGTAAAGAGAGGTACAATCCTAAAGTCGTACAGAGAGGTACAGTCCTAAAGAGAGGTACAGTCTAAAGAATGTCGTAAAGAGAGGTACAGTCCTAAAGAATGTCGTAAAGAGGTACAGTCTAAAGAATGTCGTAAAGAGAGGGTACAGTCTAAAGAGTGTCGTAAAGAGAGGTACAGTCTAAAAGAGGTACAGTCTAAAAAGAGAGGGTACAGTCTAAAGAGAGAGGGTACAGTCCTAAAGAAGGTACAGTCTAAAGAGAGTGTACAGTCTAAAAGAGTGTACAGTCCTAAAGAGAGGGTACAGTCCTAAAGAGTGTCGTAAAGAGAGGGTACAGTCCTAAAGAGTGTACAGTCCTAAAAATGTCGTAAAGAGAGGTACAGTCCTAAAGAATGCAGTAAAGTAAAGAGGGTACAGTCCTAAAGAGTGTCGTAAAGAGAGGGTACAGTCCTAAAAGAGAGTACAGTAAAGAGAGGTACAGTCTAAAGAGAGGGTACAGTCCTAAAAGTGTCGTAAAGAGAGGGTACAGTCCTAAAGAATGTCGTAAAGAGAGGGTACAGTCTAAAGAGTGTCGTAAAGAGAGGGTACAGTCTAAAAGAGAGGGTACAGTCCTAAAAGTGTCGTAAAGAGGGTACAGTCCTAAAAGAGTGTCCTAAAGAGAGGGTACAGTCCTAAAGAATGTCGTAAAGAGGGTACAGTCTAAAGAGTGTCGTAAAGAGAGGGTACAGTCCTAAAGAGAGGGTACAGTCCTAAAAGTGTCATAAAGAGAGGTACAGTCCTAAAGTCTAAAGAGGGTACAGTCTAAAAGTGTCGTAAGAGAGGGTACAGTCTAAAGAGTGTCGTAAAAAGAGGGTACAGTCCTAAAGAATGTCGTACAGAGAGGTACAGTCTAAAGAGTGTCCTAAAGAGAGGGTACAGTCCTAAAAGTGTCGTAAGAGAGGGTACAGTCCTAAAAGTGTCGTAAAGAGAGGGTACAGTCTAAAGAGTGTCGTAAGAGGGTACATTCCTAAAGAGTGTGTCAGAGAGGTACAGTCCTAAAGAGAGGTACAGTCTAAAGAGTGTCGTAAAGAGAGGGTACATTCCTAGAGTGTCGTACAGAGAGGTTGCAGTCTAAAGAGAGGGTACAGTCTAAAGAGTGTCGTAAAGAGAGGGTACAGTCCTAAAGAATGTCGTAAAGAGAGGTCAGTCCTAAAGAATGTCGTAAAGAGAGGTACAGTCCTAAAGATTGTGTAAAGAGAGGTACAGTCTAAAAGAGGGTACAGTCCTAAAGAGAGGGTACAGTCCTAAAGAGTGTCATAAAGAGAGGTACAGTCTAAAAGAGGTACAGTCCTAAAGAGAGGTCCAGTCTAAAAGTGTCGTAAAGAGAGGGTACCTTCATAAAGAGTGTCCTAAAGAGAGGGTACAGTCTAAAGAATGTCGTAAAGAGAGGGTACAGTCCTAAAGAGTGTCGTAAGAGAGGGTACAGTCTAAAGAGTGTCGTAAAGAGAGGGTACAGTCTAAAGAGAGGGTACAGTCCTAAAGAGAGGGTACAGTCCTAAAGAATGTCGTACAGAGAGGGTACAGTCTAAAGAGTGTCTTAAAGAGGGTACAGTCTCCTAAAGAGTGTCTAAAGAGAGGGTACAGTCCTAAAGAGTGTCGTAAAGAGAGGGTACATTCCTAAAGAGTGTCGTAAAGAGAGGGTACAGTCTAAAGAGTGTCCTAAAGAGAGGGTACAGTCCTAAAGAGTGTCGTAAGAGAGGTACAGTCTAAAGAGAGGTACAGTCGTAAGAGAGGGTACAGTCTAAAGAGTGTCGTAAAGAGAGGGTACAGTCTAAAGAGTGTCGTAAAGAGAGGGTACATTCTAAAGAGTGTGTCAGAGAGGGTACAGTCTAAAGAGAGGTACAGTCTAAAGAGTGTCGTAAAGAGAGGGTACAGTCCTAAAAGTGTCGTACAGAGAAGGTACAGTCTAAAAGAGGTACAGTCCTAAAGTGTCGTAAAGAGAGGGTACAGTCCTAAAGAGTGTCGTAAAGAGAGGGTACAGTCTAAAGAATGTCGTAAAGAGAGGGTACAGTCTAAAGATTGTCGTAAAAGAGAGGGTACAGTCTAAAGAGGGTACAGTCTAAAGAGAGGGTACAGTCCTAAAAGAGAGTGTACAGTCTAAGAGAGGTACAGTCTACAGTCTAAAGAGTGTCGTAAAGAGAGGGTCCAGTACAGTCCTAAAGAGTGTCGTAAAGAGAGGGTACAGTCTAAAGAGTGTCGTAAAGAGGGTACAGTCTAAAGAGTAAAGAGGGTACAGTCTAAAGAGTGTCGTAAAGAGAGGGTACAGTCCTAAAGAGTGTCAGTCTAAAGAGAGGTACAGTCTAAGAGAGGTACAGTCCTAAAAAGTGGTAAAGAGGGTACAGTCCTAAGAGTGTCGTAAAGAGAGGGTACAGTCCTAAAGAGTGTCGTAAAGAGAGGTACAGTCTAAAGAGTGTCGTAAAGAGAGGTACAGTCCTAAAGAGTGTCGTAAAGAGAGGTACAGTCTAAAGAGTGTCTAAAGAGAGGTACAGTCCTAAAGAGAGGGTACAGTCCTAAAGAGAGGTACAGTCTAAAGAGTGTCGTAAAGAGAGGGTACAGTCCTAAAGAGTGTCGTACAGAGAGGGTACAGTCTAAAAAGTGTCGTATAAAGAGGTACATTCTAAAGAGTGTCGTAAGAGAGGTACAGTCCTAAAAGAGGTACAGTCCTAAAGAGTGTCGTAAAGAGAGGTACATTCCTAAAGAGTGTGTACAGAGAGGTTGCAGTCTAAAGAGAGGTACAGTCTAAAGAGTGTCGTAAGAGGGTACAGTCTAAAGAATGTCGTAAAGAGGGTACAGTCCTAAAGAATGTCGTAAAGAGAGGGTACAGTCCTAAAGAGTGTCGTAAAGAGAGTACAGTCTAAAGAGAGGGTACAGTACAGTCCTAAAAGAGTGTCGTAAAGAGAGGGTACAGTCCTAAAGAGAGTGTACAGTCTAAAGAGAGGTACAGTCCTAAGAGTGTCGTAAAGAGGGTACCTTCTAAAGAGTGTCCTAAAGAGGGTACAGTCTAAAGTGTCGTACAGAGAGGTACAGTCCTAAAGAATGTCGTAAAGAGAGGTACAGTCTAAAGAGTGTCGTAAAGAGGTACAGTCCTAAAGAGAGGGTACAGTCCTAAAGAGAGGGTACAGTCTAAAGAGTGTCGTAAAGAGAGGGTACAGTCCTAAAAGTACAGTCCTAAAGTGGTAAAGAGAGGTACAGTCCTAAAGAGTGTCAGTAAAGAGGGTACAGTCTAAAGAGTGTCGTAAGAGAGGGTACAGTCTAAAGAGTGTCGTAAGAGAGGTACAGTCTAAAGAATGTCGTACAAGAGGTACAGTCTAAAGAGTGTCGTAAAGAGAGGGTACAGTCTAAAAGAGAGGGTACAGTCTAAAGAATACAGTCGTAAAGAGGGTACAGTCTAAAAGTGTCGTAAAGAGAGGGTACAGTCTAAAGAGTGTCGTAAAGAGAGGTACAGTCTAAAGAGTGTACAGTAGTGTAAAGAGGGTACATTCCTAAAGTGTCGTACAGAGAGGTACAGTCTAAAGAGAGGTACAGTCCTAAAGAGTGTCGTAAAGGGTACAGTCTAAAGAATGTCGTACAGAGAGGTACAGTCCTAAAGAATGTCGTAAAGAGAGGGTACAGTCCTAAAATTGTCGTAAAGAGAGGTACAGTCCTAAAGAAGGTACAGTCCTAAAGAGAGGGTACAGTCCTAAAGAGTGTCATAAAGAGGGTACAGTCCTAAAGAGGTACAGTCTAAAGAGAGGGTACAGTCTAAAAGAGTGTCGTAAAGAGAGGGTACCTTCCTAAAAGTGTCGTAAAGAGAGGTACAGTCCTAAAGAGTCGTACAGAGAAGGTACAGTCCTAAAGAGTGTCGAGGGTACAGTCCTAAAGAGTGTCAGTAAAGAGAGGTACAGTCCTAAAGAGAGGGTACAGTCCTAAAGAGAGGTACAGTCTAAAGTAAGAGAGGTACAGTCTAAAGAGTGTCGTAAAAGAGAGGTACAGTCTAAAAGAATGGTACAGAGAGTACAGTCTAAAGAGTGTCGTAAAAAGAGGGTACATTCCTAAAAAGTGTCGTAAGAGAGGGTACAGTCTAAAGAGTGTCTAAAGAGAGGGTACAGTCCTAAAGAGTGTCGTAACAGAGAGGGTACAGTCTAAAGAGAGGGTGCAGTCTAAAGAGTGTCGTAAAGAGAGGGTACAGTCTAAAGAGTGTCGTACAGAGAGGTACAGTCTAAAGAGTGTCGTAAAGAGAGGGTACAGTCCTAAAAGAGTGTCGTAAAGAGAGGGTACAGTCTAAAAGTGTCGTAAAGAGGGTACAGTCCTAAAGTGTCGTACAGAGAGGTTGCAGTCCTAAAGAGAGGGTACAGTCTAAAGTGTCGTAAAGAGAGGTACAGTCTAAAGAATGTCGTAAAGAGAGGGTACAGTCCTAAAGAATGTCGTAAAGAGAGGGTACAGTCCTAAAGAGTGTCGTAAGAGAGGGTACAGTCCTAAAGAGAGGGTACAGTCTAAAGAGAGGGTACAGTCTAAAAAAGTGTCATAAAGAGGTACAGTCCTAAAGAGAGGTACAGTCTAAAGACAGGTCAGTCTAAAGAGTGTCGTAAAGAGAGGTACCTTCTAAAGAGTGTCCTAAGAGAGGTACAGTCTAAAGAATGTCGTACAGAGAGGGTACAGTCCTAAAGAGTGTCGTAAGAGAGGGTACAGTCCTAAAGAGTGTCGTAAAGAGAGGTACAGTCTAAAAGAGTACAGTCTAAAGAGAGGTACAGTCCTAAAGAGTGTCGTAAAGAGTACAGTCCTACAGTACAGTCTAAAGAGTGTCGTAAAGAGAGGGTACAGTCCTAAAAGTGTCGTAAAGAGGGTACACAGTGTCGTAAAGAGAGGGTACAGTCCTAAAAGTAAAGAGAGGTACAGTCTAAAGAGAGTGTACAGTCCTAAAAAAGAGAGGGTACAGTCCTAAAGAGTGTGGTAAAGAGAGGGTACAGTCTAAAAGAGTGTCAGTCTAAAGAGAGGTACAGTCTAAAGAAGTGTCGTAAAGAGAGGGTACAGTCTAAAAGAGAGGTACAGTCTAAAGAGAGGTACAGTCTAAAGAGTGTCGTAAAGAGAGGTACAATCCTAAAGAGGTACAGTCCTAAAGAGAGGGTACAGTCTAAAGAGTGTCGTAAAGAGAGGTACAGTCTAAAGAGTGTCTAAAGAGAGGGTCCAGTCCTAAAGAGTGTCTAAAGAGAGGGTACAGTCTAAAGAGTGTCGTAAAGAGAGGGTACAGTCCTAAGAGAGTACAGTCCTAAAGAAGTCAGTCTAAAAGTGTCATAAAAGAGGGTACAGTCCTAAGAGAGGTACAGTCTAAAGAAGGGTACAGTCTAAAGAGTGGTACAGTACCTTCATAAAGAGTGTCGTAAAGAGAGGGTACAGTCTAAAGAATGGTACAGAGAGGGTACAGTCTAAAGAGTGTCGTACAGAGAGGTACAGTCTAAAGAGAAGGTACAGTCTAAAGAGAGGGTACAGTCCTAAAGAGGGTACAGTCTAAAGAGAGGGTACAGTCTAAAGAGAATGTCATAAAATGAGAGGGTACAGTCCTAAAGAGTGTCGTACAAGAGGCGTACAGTCTAAAGAGTGGTAAAGAGGGTACAGTCTAAAGAGAGGTACAGTCTAAAGAATGTTGTAAGAGAGGGTACAGTCTAAAGAATGTCGTAAAGAGAGGGTACAGTCTAAAGAGTGTCGTAAAGAGAGGGTACAGTCCTAAAAGTAAAGAGAGGGTACAGTCTAAAGAGTGTCATAAGAGAGGTACAGTCTAAAGAGAGTGTCAGTCCTAAAAGAGAAGGTACAGTCCTAAAGAGTGGGTAAAGAGGGCACAGTCCAGTCTAAAAGAGTGTCCTAAAGAGAGGGTACAGTCTAAAGAGTGTCAGTAAAGAGAGGGTAGTCTAAAGATGGGTACAGTCCTAAAGAGTGTCGTAAGAGAGGGTACAGTCTAAATTAGACAGGGTACAGTCCTAAAGAGTGTCGTAAGAGAGGGTACATTCCCCTAAAGTGTCGTACAGAGAGGTACAGTCTAAAGTGTCTAAAAGAGTGGGTACAGTCCTAAAGTGTCGTACAGAGAGGGTACAGTCCTAAAGAGAGTGCAGTCTAAAGTGTCGTAAAGAGAGGGTACAGTCTAAAGAGTGTCGTAAAGAGAGGGTACAGTCCTACAAGAGGGTACAGTCTAAAAGAGTAAGGGGTACATTCCTAAAGAGTGTCGTACAGAGAGGTACAGTCCTAAAGAGTGTCTAAAGAGAGGGTACAGTCCTAAAGAGTGCATCGTACAGAGGGTACAGTCCTAAAGAGAGGGTGCAGTCATAAGTAAAGAGAGGTACAGTCTAAAAAAGTGTGTCAGTCTAAAGTAAGAGGGTACAGTCTAAAAAGTGTCGTACAGAGGGTACAGTCCTAAAAGAGGTACAGTCTAAAAGGTCGTAAAAAAAGAGGGTACAATCCTAGAAAGAAGGTACAGTCCTAAAAGAGGGTACAGTCTAAAGTGTCGTAAAGAGAGGTACAGTCCTAAAGATTGAGAGAGGTACAGTCCTAAAGTCCTAAAGAGAGGTACAGTCCTAAAGATTGTCGTAAAGAGAGGGTACAGTCCTAAAGAGAGGTACAGTCCTAAGAGAGGTACAGTCCTAAAGAGTGTCGTAAAGAGAGGTACAGTCCTAAAGAGTGTCCTAAAGAGAGGTCAGTCTAAAGAATGTAGCCAGAGACAGTCCTCATAAAGTGTCGTAAAGAGAGGTACAGTCCTAAAGAAGTGTACAGAGAGGTACAGTACAGAGAGGTACAGTCCTAAAAAGTGTCGTAAAAGAGAGGTACAGTCTAAAGAATGTCTCCTAAAGAGGTACAGTCTAAAGAATGTCGTAAGAGGTACAGTCCTAAAAGAGTACAGTCCTAAAGAGAAGTACAGTCTAAAGAGAGGGTACACTCTAAAGAGTGTCATAAAAATTAAGAGGGTACAGTCTAAAGAATGTCGTAAAGAGAGGTACAGTCTAAAGAATGTCTTAAGAGTGGGTACCGTCCTAAAGAATGTCGTAAAGAGAGGGTACAGTCCTAAAGTACATAAAGGGTACAGTCATAAAGAGAGGGTACATTCCTAAAGACTGTCGTACAGAAAGGCAGTCTAAAGAGAGGTACAGTCTAAAGTGTCGTAAAGAGGGTACAGTCCTAAAGAGTGTCGTAAAGAGAGGGTACAGTCCTAAAGAGTGTAGTAAGGGTACAGTCTAAAGAGAGGTACAGTCTAAAGAATGTCGTAAAGAGGTACAGTCTAAAGAATGTCGTGAAAAGTACAGTCCTAAAGGGTACAGTCCTAAAGAGAAGTGTCTAAAGTGTCATAAAGAGAGGTACAGTCCTAAAGAGGTACAGTCTAAAGAGAGGGGTCAGTCCTAAAGAGAAAGAGGGTACAGTCCTAAAGATTCATTCTAAAGAATGTGTACAGAAGAAGTACAGTCTAAAGAGTGTCGTAAAGAGGGTACAGTCCTAAAAAGTGTCGTAAAAGAGGGTACAGTCCTAAAGAGGTACAGTCCCAGTCCTGTGTACAGTCTAAAGTGTCGTAATGAGAGGTACAGTCTAAAGTGTCGTACAGAGGTGTCCTAAAAGTAAAGAGGGTACATTCCTAAAGAGTGTCGTACAGAGAGGTACAGTCTAAAAGTGTCTAAAAGTGGTACAGTCTAAAGAGTGTCGTACAGAGAGGGAGCAATACGT